>NC_031791.1:4929587-4978941 GCF_001522545.3 Parus major
CCTGGAGCAGCTCCAGGGGCTCCTCTGGACTTCCAGAAGTAGGAGAACCATGAGGTTGGAGGCAGTTCTTGCGAAGGAACAGAACTGGAGCAAGAAGTCAGTTCAAGGCATGGCAGAACCACCCTACAAATGCAGGGTAAATAGCCTGGCCTGTGTCATACATAAGTTTTTTTGGCTTATATTATATTGGACAACAGCTGGAGCCAGTGAGATGTATGGAAAAATAAAATGCAGCATGGGTTCTCCAAAGGCAGCTTGTCAGGGACTGAGCAATCCCTGGGTTTTCTGCACGGCGTTGTGTCTGTCTGGATTTAAGCAGCTATTGGATAAAGCACCCATGGGAAATTATTAGCTAACCCAGAGAAGATGGGATCACAGAATTAAAGTGGATAAAGAACTTGTGAAGGGTGAGTCTGCAGTGGATAATATTAAAAGGAGGTTATCAGGAGGAAGGCAGATAAGCAGCGATGTTCCCTGTGGATGGGTCTCAGGGCTGTCTCCGAGCGTTTCCTTTCTTGGCCTTGGTTGCACCCTGCCTGGAATCCACATCCATTGTGAGAGGGACCATGTCAGCAGGAGCAGGGCGACCAAGAAAGGAAGAGCAGAGAGCAGCGAGGAATGGGAGAGCTCCCACCTTGCCAAAAATCGACGTCAGGCAGCCCTTCCAGCCAGCGAGGGGACGGCACCTCCTCGGCTGAGAGCGCAGATAAGACCAGGCAGAAACAGTTCAAGTATTTCTGTAGCTGTGCCAGGAACATGAGCAATTAAATGGAAGAATTAGAAGGCCTCATCCAGGAGGAATGAGTAATCCTGGGAACTGTGGATACGGGAGAACTTATCTTCCAGAGCATAGATGGGAGAACAAGTGCTACAGATATTCTTGATCACAGTCAGATTGTTCTATCAGTCAGACACAGAGAGGCTGAGCTCAGAGTTTGTCTTGCTGAAGAGCTGGGGAAGAGAATTTGGTGCTGGTGACAACCTGAGCCCGAACGGCCGTGACCTGGTTTGGTTTCTGTGGCATGGGCTGGGGTGGACATGAATTGGTCTCTACCCAAGGCTTGGGTGTTGGCCTGCAGGCTTTGAGAGCCAAGGCAAAGCAGATAATGGTGGTGCCTGGCCAGGGGAGCTCAGAGAGCGAGCTCAGACACGTGGCTAGTGCTGCCTGGAGCCACATCCCTGCGGGAGGAAAGGGCTGCAGGGAAGGGCTGCAGTCCCCACCACGGACAGGCCCCAGCTGCCAGGAAAGGGCAAGGCTGGGAGGGCAGGAAAGGTGGGACACAAGCAGGATGGGCTGGTGAAAGGCAAGCCTAGATGCAGGAGATCTCTGGTTTCTGTGGGCGAGAGAGAGACTCGGGCTGGGGCTGGCACCAGGAACATTTAGTCCTGCTCACAGAGAGACTGCCAGGATGGAGGTGGCCACTGCCTGCTCAGTGCTGGTGAGGGTTACCTGCAGGTTCAAGATGTGACAGACACCTGGCTTTGCTTCCCCCCTGGTCCCTCTGCTCTGCTCTAGCCACCCCAGACCTTCTGTGTGTGTTAGAGGTGAGCTGGAGGAGATGAGGGCATGAAGGAAAGGGCTAACCTGGCCCTCATCTCTGCTCTCCAGCTGCTTGCCAAGGTTGTGAACGGGAAAGGATGAGAGGAAACGGCCTCAAGTTGCACCAGGGGAGGTTTAGATATATACCAGGAAAAATATCTTCACTGGAAAGGTGGTTAGGTATTGGAACAGGCTGCCCAAGGGAGCGATGGAATCATCATCCCTGGAAATATTCAAAAGCCACGTGGATGTGGCACTTGGGGACATGGGTCAGTGGGGAATACGAT
Organism: Parus major; assembly: GCF_001522545.3. Taxonomy (NCBI): domain Eukaryota; kingdom Metazoa; phylum Chordata; class Aves; order Passeriformes; family Paridae; genus Parus; species Parus major. Next base: position 4,931,415 of record NC_031791.1, read on the forward strand.
GGTGCTGGCTGATTAGTTAGACTCAACAATCTCAGAACTTTTTCTCCACCTTAATAATGCCACAATTCTGTGGTTCTCCGACTCACAGCGCCCCTGTTCCCTCAGGCTGTGCAGCGAGGAAAGCCCTGCTGCACCTCCAGGACCTCACTCTTGAGGCCATGGCTGCAGAAGGTGGCCCATCTCCTGTCCCATCTCCTGTCCCATCTCCTGTCCCATCTCCTGTCCCATCTCCTGTCCCATCTCCTGTCCCATTTCCTATCCCATTTCCTATCCCATTTCCTGTCCCATTTCCTGTCACATTTCCTGTCCCATTTCCTGTCACATTTCCTGTCCCATTTCCTGTCCCATTTCCTGCCCCATTTCCTGCCCCATTTCTATCCCATTTCCTGTCCCATTTCTATCCCATTTCCTGCCCCATCTCCTGTCCCATCTCCTGCCCCATTTCCTATCCCATTTCCTGCCCCATTTCCTGCCCCATTTCCTGCCCCATTTCCTGCCCCATTTCCTGCCCCATTTCTATCCCATTTCCTGCCCCATTTCTATCCCATTTCCTGCCCCATTTCTATCCCATTTCCTTCCCCATTTCCTGCCCCATTTCTATCCCATTTCCTATCCCATTTCCTGCCCCATTTCCTGCCCCGTTTCCTGCCCCATTTCCCAGGAGCTGTGCCCCAGCCCCTCTGTCCTGAGCCAGACCAGCTCGGCAGCACCTGCAGCAGCCCCCAGAAGGGCTGGAGAGCAGAGCACAGCACAGCCTGTCCAAAAAACCTTTGGACAGGATGTCCAAAGCCATCAGTGCTTGGCTCCCTGCTCCCAGGCAAATGAGGCACTTAACCTGATCAGCTGAACATGTGGGCACGGCCACGGGCAGCCAGCAGAGCGTTACCTGCCTGGTCCTACACGTCCTGCTTATCCTGCCCTCCCCTGATGGTGCTCTCCTGGCTGGGCAGGGATGCTCTCACCAAGCTCCACGCCTTGCCTTCCCTTCCAGCACGACTTGGGGTTACTTCAGTCCCTTCTCCTGGGCACCCAGGTTTGTGCTGTGCCTGCAGAGGCGTTTCATCACTTGCTTCCTCCTCCCCACCTCCTCGTCCCGCTGCTGCTGCTGCTGCTGCTGCTGGGCAGCACCTCTGCATCTAGGTCAGGTGGCAGGTTTTGGTTCACCTCCCGGCTTCCACCACACCTTAGGTGTGTGGGCAATTACCCAGTAACTCTGCACACACCCTGTCAGCTCTAATTACCCGGCAGAGGCAGCGCCAGAGCAGAGCAGAGCAGAGCAGCAAACTGTGTCATCCACCCTGCAGCTGCTCCTGCAGAGGTGTGGGTGACGCAGTGGGAGCTGCTGGCTCAGCCTCCTGCAGCTGCTGGGGAGCACAGCACCACCCCTCAGTCCTGTGGGATCCCCACACTCCCGTGGCAGAGCTGATGGAGCTCAGGAACCAAAAGTCCACAGTGTCAAATGTCCCGTCCAGCAGCGGCTGAGCGGCTGCATCCCTTCCTCCCGTGGGGACTGAGGATGCTCTGCAGGTCACAGGCTCCTTGTCCTGCCAGAGCTGCACCCTCCTGCCACACTGAGAGCAGCTCCAGAGCTGGTGGCATTCCCTGAATCCACATGAAAACGCTCTGAGGGCTGGAGCCCCTCCAGGCTGAGAGAGCTGGCTAAGCTCAGGGTCCCCTCCTGCCCAAACCAGCCTGGGATTCTGTAAGGCAAAGCTGCACCACGAGCAAATAACCACAAATCAAAACAAAAAAACCCCACACAAATCTTCTCTCCAAACCAGTCTCCTCTGCAGGCACTGCCAGAACACGAGGAGCTGCCCAGCCTGCTGCACCCCAGCATCTCCTCAGGCTGCCTGGGCCCTGGGAAGGAGCTGGCTCATCCCTGCAGGGCTGTCCTGATGCCAGACCCTCACATCCCTGCTCAGTGCCCGGCCTCTTGTGCATACTGGGAAAGGTTTGCAGGCAAGATTATAATCTGAGAGAATTCCAGGCAAAGAGTGCAGTTGTTTTGTTGCTGGTGGCTGGTAAATGAGCCCCCAGTGCCTTTTTGATTGGACTGAAGCTGGGTGTGAGGGCTGTGTACAGGGGAAAAGGGCAGATCAAATATTTTCTTTGTGCATTTTATAAATAAAACCTATTTAAAAAAAAAAAAAAGTTTTAAATTCCCCAAAAGAAGGGGGAAAAAAGGGAAAATAAAAGGAGAAAAGGAAAGGCTTGTAAAACATTTCATTTCCTTTAGAAGGAATGCCTTGGCATGACCCAAATTCACTCCTCTCATTTCCATTTCCTGCAAGTTAAACTGCTTCTCTTTTGATTTGCCTCAGCCTGTATCCCCCCACTTCGTGTTCTCTGTTGGCAACTGGACCAAGAAATCCCCACATCCCTGCCCCAATATCATCCTTTGCTCCATCCCCTCCACTGCCCTCTGTGGCTGCCCAGAGCTGGCTGCAGGGGAAGCTGCCCTGTGCTGAGCCCAGAAAATCCTTCCCTGGGGAATCCCTGTGCCCAGGGCTGGGAAATGAAGGAAATGAAGGAAAATGAAGCAGTTTCACCGAGCCCCATCACCCCATCGCTTCCTTGATGGGAGGGGCACCATGGTGATGGGGCAAGGGTCCAGCAGGCTCCATTTCCTGCAATCTGGGCAGGGCTGAGCCCAGATCCTTGGGTGGGAGCATTTCTATAAATGCAAATAAATAAAGGAAGTAAATGACAGTCATTTTGGACGTTTTCCTGTATGTAAATGCGTTTCCTTGGTAATCACATCTCTAGTATTTCTGTTTATTTTTATACATCTGTTTTCGGTTAGCCCCCAGAGCTCCGTGCTGAAGCACAGTGATATCCTCAGATGTCCCTCACCTTCCCGTGGGAGAGGGGACACTCAGGCACAGACACCCACGTGGGGCCACAGGGGTCACTGAACCAGGCTTTTGTGACCCTGCCCAGCTGTTTGTGGCTCTCAGTGACATATTTTTAATTGTGCCTCTCCAGTTCCCTGGAGGCTTTTCAAACCCTGGGGCTGGAAAAATCCCTCTGGACCTGAAGATGACCAGGATGCCAGAGAGTTCCTGCCCTGCTGAGCCTTGGGCTGAGCAGGGTGAGGGCAGGACACCTCGAGGCCAGCTGTGCCAGGGTTTCTGAGCACCCTGGCTGTCCCCACGGCCAGCACACCACCCTAATTCTGGTGCTCTGCTTCTCCCGGCCCCTGGGCTGCCCAGGGAGGGTGGGATGGTGCAGCCAGGGTGGGATGGAGGCTGTGCCCATCCCTTCATTCCCTTTTGAATGCTATGAAGGGCCCCAGCAGCCTGGATGTCCCTCCTGAGATGTCACCTGTGAGAGCTGGGACAGCCAGAGGGGCTGTCACAATGTCACTGTGGGGTCCAAAGGGTTGGTGTGGCCTTGGTGTGACAGCACCCCACAGAAATCGGCCATCTCAGCTTCCCAGCAATCTGTAACACACCAGCTGACCAGGAACTCCTCGTGGTGCCCATGATGTGTCCTCAGTGTCACCCCTGTGGCGATGCTGGGACCCTGGAGGGGTCATTTCCCTCATGACCTCGCTTTGTGACTGTTTGTAGGTGCTTGGTTCTGAGTCTGTGAGGGTCTGGATGGGCATGGGAGCCGCAGCCTGGGCTCCTCTTGGAGCACTGCTGATGTTTTCCTTCCCTCCAGTGCTCTTGCAGCTCCTGACTCCAGCAGCTCAGCTCTCCCAGCCCTTTGCCTCCCAAACACCACACAAAATGAGGTGTGCCCTCAGGAGAGCCCTCAGGGGGGAGAAACCTGAGCTTGATGGTGTTCCACCAGTGAGCTGTGAGCCCCTGGGACAATCTGTGCTGCACTGGGGCACAGTGATGGCCACAGAGCACCAGGACAGTGTCACACAGAGGGTCAGGGCTCCTTCAGGCTGGCACCCCTGGCCAGTGAAGGACCCCACAGCAGAGCAGATCCCTCCTGATGAACTGAGCAGTGAATGTGGTCCCTGCCCTCTCCCAGCCCTTCCCTGAGCGCTGCTTTTTGGTGGGGGGTGAAGGAAAGTGTGAGGGATTACGTTGGGTCAGTGTCCAGAACCCAAATTCTTCTCAATGACACTCCCCTGGGGACACCCCAATTGTTGTTCAGACATTCGTGATGCCTCAAGACAAACTGAGAGCCGAAATGCAGCTCAGAGCCCGGCTGGAACGACTGGCAAATAAACCTTCCTGGCTTTGTTAAGGATTTTGTATAGGATTCTCCCCTCATTTAAGCTATAAAAGAGCATCCTTAAGACCATCAGCAGCTCATCCGTGCTCTGTGTCCTGACAGCCAGAGCATGGCAGAGAGAAACTCGGCACAGGATCCGCATCCAGACAAACGAGGCACCACCTCTGCATGATAAATAACCAACGTGATTCTTTATGCCTTTTAAGTTTTAAGCCTGTTTTGCCCTTCTCCTAATCCATGTCTTACAGCAAGAAATGAGTAAGTTTTCTAGTGATTTTTTAGCTGGTGCTTTCAAACCACGACACAAGGGGAAGTGGCTGCGGCCCCACCACGCAGCACCTGAGAGAAGTCACTGCCGTGAGCATCATCCCACCCAGCACATGGCTTGAACCCAGAGGAAAAATCAGTGTTTTCTCATTCACCTGAAATTATCCACCCACTGGAACAGGTACTACATCCTGGTGACAAACAGGAGCTGCTGCTTCGAGCACATGTTCTACAAACCCAGCCTGCAGCTCAGCATCATCTGCATGGCTCTGCTGTCCTCTGCATCTCCGTGTGGCAAAGCAGCTGGAAATGGCCAGGTCCGTGTGGGATGGGAGCACTCATGGTGCTTCCATCATCTTCTGCTCTCTCATTAACCCTCCAGGCCAGGGTTTGTGCCTTTTGCTGCGGCCCAGCCCTCGGTTCTGGTGTGTCAGACTCAGCATGAGCCCTCAGTGCTGCCTCTGAGAGCTGGCAGACTCATAACCATTTTTGGATAGAAAAATATAACGCTGCAAGGAGAAAAAAAAATAAAAACAACAAAAAAAAAAAACAAAAACCTTGGATTGCATGTAAAGAAATAAAGCAAAATGCTATTCCCCCACTCCTGCTGTCTGTGCTTGAGCCTTCCAAGAAGTTCCTGTCCTCATCTGTTCGGGTATCATTTTACAGCTCGATGACAAACACAGAACTTGCCAGTTTAAACATATAGGGCTTGGTTTTGCTCTCTGGTACTTTCACCTTTCCCTCACAGGGTGGGTGGGAGAGCGCTGCTGGTCCCTGGGGAGAGGCACAGGGTCGGGCTGGGTGCCCTCCCTGTGCTCTGGGGTCCTCTGCAGCAGAGCTGGGGGATCCACTGGTGCCCACACCCTGCTCTCTCCTCGCCCAGCTCATGGCACTCCTCACCTCCTGCTCCCCATTCAGAGGAGAGGACATTCTGGGGGGGTTTAGGGCACCCCAGGGAGGCAGGACCCAGCAATGCCCGCTCCCCTTTCAGCCTCACAGACAGAGAAACCAACCCAAAGCCTTGCAGTGAGGAAGTCGCATTAAATGCTGCATTAGCCACGAAAAGGATGCACACGCTGCTTTTTGCAGCAGCCAGCACTGCCCCAGCCCCGGGATGCTCTGTCCAGGGTACAGGGGGGCTGCAGCACCCACATTTCCCCTCTCAGCCGCCCCCACAGCTGCTGTCTGTGCCTCTGCCCCTGGAACTCTGGCCCAGGGGAGGATGCAGCGGGCAGGACCTGCACCCTGGGGCTCCAGGAGCTCTGCATGGACCCCTGGTGCTATCCCCCAGCCCCATCTCTGGGGTTTGGGGGGGAGCAGGAGCAGTCAGGGCACAGCAAAGCCCGTCTAATCCCAGTGATCCCACAGCAGGATCCGTCCCTGTGGATGTATCAGCCCTCACGGACTGCAGGGCGTCATTCCGAGATACGGGGCCTTAGGCTTTGGCTGATTTACGCTCCCTCCCTCCTTTCCCTGCCTTTTTTTTTCTCCAGAAGCTGAAATGTTGAACTGCCTAAGCTTTCCCTCAACGTGTCAGACGGGACCTGCAGGGAGCTGAGCAGGACAGGCCCAGCAGTGTTTGCTGCAGGGTGACTCCATGAACAGAGGTGCAGCGCCCTGGTGTCCCCGTGGGACCCAGCACGGCCTCAGGGCACTGGACAACACCAACAGCCCAGATCTCCTGCCCAAATCCCAGCAAGCTCGTTTTTCCCCATTAATTTAAATTTCAGTGCCCAGTGCTGCTGTGTCACATTTACATCACTGCAGCCATGGCACTGACAAGTGGATGATTTCAGTACATTTGCACTTAAAAAAGAACAAGAATAATTAATGGTGTAATGACAGGGCAGGCAGAGCTGTGGGGTGGCAGCGAGGTGAGGTCCTGGCTGTTTTGGAGGGGCTGTGCCTGTTTTTCTGCTCTGACTGTAGCATCAGGAGCTGTGCTGGCAGGATCTGTGTGATCCACGAGCACTGGGGGATGGATCCCAGCCCCTGGCACAGCCCCACAGGCTGCACAAGGACACTCCTGGACAGCAAGGGCAGCAGCAGTTCGAGGAGGGAGCGTGTCCCTTTTCCCACCCATTTTGCTCCTCGGTGCCAGAAGAAAGTCAGACTTTCTCGGATCCTCCCGTGAGTCACTTCCTAGGGAAGGAATGAGCCAGCCCTCACAGGCTTGAGGGTTCTGCTGAGATTTCGGGGCTCAGGGAGCCTTTCTGGGACACATTTCATTGCCATGTTTAAAGTGGAGCTACACAAAAGCACTGCTATTTCCCCTCCTTCCTCTGCTGGACAGAAGCCGCTTGCATATCCTGCGTATTCCTGGCTTTCTGCAGCAGGAATGGCCGCGCTTCTGGAGTGATCCTCGCAGCACAACTGCTCCAGGGTTGTGTCCAAGCCCTGGCCAGCAGGAACCCGGCAGGTTTTGCCGGGGAGCCGGAGGAATCCAGCCCTGCCACAGGCAGCACTCCAGGTTCCCAGCCTGCTGCAGCAGCCAAGCACTTGGATCGCTGGCACTACGCTCTCTCCTTGAATTACTCATCTTTTCCATTACGAGGCCTCCCATACTCCAGCAATCCATCTGTTTGGTGGTGCAATTTCAGGATCATGCCTTTTGTCAGTGATGTTAATTTTGGCAGGCAGCAGCAGACGCGGCGCTGAAGCTCCCTGCTGAGGCCTCGCTGCCTTTTCCTGGGCATCTGGCAACGAGCTCGGAGGTGCCAGTGGCGATGGCAGCCTCCTCCCCGGCGTGTTTTGTGCTGCTGGTGGCTCCTGGGACCGCCGAGGGGCCTGGCAGTGTCAGTGCTCGTTGCTGGTAGCGCACACACGGACAGGCGGCCGCAGGGAGCCCCTGTGCCCCGCACACAGCGAGGAACTGCTGTCAAACTGCTCCTGGTGGGCTCTGCAGCTGCAGCCCTTGGATGAGCTGCCAGATCTTCTCCCATCTCCCCAGGATTTACATGTCTTGTGTCCAGCTTGGTCGTGGCTGGTCAGGGAGCTCCTGGGGGGGCTGAGGATGCAGTGCCACCGCAGCTGCTCAGCACCTCAGGGGGACCTCAGGGCAACCAGGCCCCACAGAACCATCTTGAGGAGCTTTGTGAACACCACATTAGCTGCTTCCTCCCCCTGGTTCTCCTCATCCATGCTGGGTTCTCCCTTCTCTGTCCCTTCAGCTGCGTCTCATTTCCCCCAGTGCAGCCTGTCCACATCACCCACAGGCAGACCGTGCCCAGGACAGCTGGAAAAGGCCTGGGACACGCAGACAGTGAGGTCAGGGAGCAGCAGGAGAGGCTGAGAAGCTCTGGAGATCCACATCACACCCTGAGACCGTGACACAGCAGGGACCACGGGGACAACTGGGCACAGGGGTTGGAGGTGTCCATTCCTGTCTCGTTGGTGTCCCTCACCAGGACACAGGTGCTTTTCCCCTCAGCATTAAACCTGACCTCTCAATCCAAGCTTGGTAGGCTTGCACCCAGAGTTATGAAAGGCTTGCACACAAAATGATGCTCCTGTGAGGCTCGTTGAACTCGCAAAACTGAGCTCAGCAGGGAAACTGCTCCTGGAGCATCCCCTTGTGGGGCTTGGCCATGGGGCCCAGGGGTGTGCCCAGGATGCTGCTCTGCAGCACCAGTTTGGTGATTCTCGAGGGGTCTGGGGGAGCCTGGCCTGCCCACGTGCCTCCCTGGGGACCAGAAATGGGGAAAACCCTTTTTCAAGCCATCTGAAATCCCCCTGGTGAGGCAAGGAGAACCCGGCTGTGCTGCCCCAGCTGTGCCTCACAGAGGGGTCAGCTCCATCCCACCGTCCCCACAGCGGGATCAGCCTGGCTCTGCTCTGCCTGTGGAGCCCCCAGAGCTGGCTGCTCTGTGCAGCTGATGGCCCCACAGCCCAGAGCACGGAGACAGAACACAGCCAGAGCCACAGAAACATTAAAGTTGGAAAAACCCTCCGAAAGGTCAATTCCCACCTTTGTCCAAACCCCCCTGTGCCCACTAAACCTTACCACAAAGATTTTTGACCCCTTCCAGGGCTGGTGACTCCCCCACCACTGCCCTGGCGATGTGACAGTGCAGGGCTGAGCTTTTGCTTTGCCCTGTGCCAACACACAGCAGCGTTTCTTCTGTTTCTCACCTGGCTCTGCCATTGCTCTGGGGTTTCTCATCAGGGCAGCTCTCCTCAGTTGCACGAGCCTGGTGGAAGCCCAGCAGCAGCTGTCCTGCACTGGGAGCAGCAGGGGAACAGAGGGTGCAGGGTGCCAGAGCTCCACGTGGCTCTGTTCTCTCAGTCCTCTGCTGCTCCCCCAGCCCTCTCCCCCTTGCCAGGGGGCTTTTTGCTCCCCAGGCCTATTCCCTGCTGCAGCCAGAGGCACTTTTGTCATCGCCAGTGCCCACCTGCTCCTCCTGGCTGCTGCTTCCAAAAGCTGAGGAAGAAATGTGGGTGAGCAGGGGGAGGGAGAGGCCAGCAGAGCTCGGGCATCCCCAGTGCCAGGGGTGCAGAGTTACTGGAATGAACCTTTGATCCTCAGCTCCTGCAACACCCCCTCTCCAAGGTGGGGAAGGTGTAAAACCCACAGTGGCCAGGGCAGAAAGATTTACCCTGTCTTTGGTGAACAGAAAACAGACTAAGCTGGCCACAGGTGGAATATCCCAGCTGGCTGTGGCTGGCAGCTACTGCCAGGCTGCATGTTCTGGTGTTTGTCTCATCTCCTGCTCTTGCTACAGCCTGGACAGTTGGTGAGGTGCATCTGGAGAGGCCTGTCCATGCTGTGCTGTGCCTGGGGAAGCAGAGAGGTGGGGACAGGGCTGCTGAGTGAAAGATACCTCAGGAGGACCCTCGGCATCACCCCCAGTTCTCAGCCATGGGTGTGGAGGGGCACACGGCTCATTTGGGACCCCAGAGCACTCGGCTGCTGCCCTGCAGTGATGCTCCAGGGTGGCGTCTCAAGCTTTAAGGAAGGCATCAAACACTTGCTGGTGGGGCCATGAGCCCACCAGGAGAGCCCTCAGGGGCACTGCAGCAGGGCATTTCCCTGCTCTGTGCATTCAGAACCTGCAGCACAGTCCCACAGGGTCTGCCTGTCCTCTCTGGTAACACCAACATCTCCAGCACTGCCGTCCGTGGCTGCTGCCTGATCTCCCAGTAAGGTCCTGCACCCCAGATGCCTGACCCTCATCTTCTCCTGCACCCCCTGGCCTGTCTGGTTCCCCATCCTCAGGCCATGGCTGTCACAGGTTGGGGACAGGGTCTCTGCAGCCCAGATCCCCACGGTGGCCACAGACAGCCCTGGAGGGGCTGGGCTGGGTCAGAAAGCCGGGGGTGCCCTCTGTGTGCACCCACAAAGGTGCCCAAGGCCTGTGTGGGGTGTGTGGGGCTGCTCCCACGTGCTCTGAAGGTGCCTGGTGGAGCCTGGAGCCGCAGCACATGCAGCTGCTGCAGTCCCCATGCGTCTGTGTCACCGCACTGTGACACTGCCTGCACCACCCGTGTCCCTGCCTGGGCCCTGCCCCTGCACCGTGGCCATCTGATGTGGGGAAGGTGCTGCAGGAAAGGGGAAATGGCTGGAAAAAGCTCTCCCCACTCCCATTTTAATCAGAGAAATGAAGCAGCTGTTGGAGTGAATAGACCCTGCACTAAAGCAGACGTCTTAATATCTTTTGCAGAGGAGGTGCATTGTGATTCATTCTGTGCATCTCTATTACTCAGCTTTTGATAGGGGCTTACTTGTCTCAAGTGCTTTTCATTATTGCCCTAATGCTATCTATTAACATACTGGATGGAGGCTCTTTTCTCATCTGGAGCATGCATCACTGTGCTTTTAAAGATTATGGGGCTTGCAAATACATAACACTTTACTGCCTCCCTGACATAATTCACTGGGAAAAGAAATACATGTAAATAGATAGGTAAATAGATAACCGAGTCAGAGGGCTGGGGGAGACAGGGAGGCAGACAGACAGACAGACAGAACCCAGCACAGGGCTGGTTCCTTTGTAATAAATGAGAAAAGAGCTGATCTCGGGGTTTATTTAAATTTCTTGGCCAGAGTTTTGATGTCACTTGGAAAATCCCGGGTTCCTAGTTGCCAGCCCTGGTGGCTGCAGGGTGGGAACGGGGAGGTGGAGAGAATTTTGGAGAATGACCTGGAGACCCCAGAGAGCCACAGGTGGGGCAGGTCTCTGACCCAGACCCCCCCAGCAACCTCAGCAGCACCAGCTCATCTCAGCTGGGTCAATTGACTCCTTTAAAGCCCAGCGAGGCATTTAACCACTCGGATGGGAGCGATGCAGGCAGAGCTCGTCAGGGGAAGATTACAGGTGTGGTTTTCTGGGTCAGGGTTGTTACACACTTATCAATCACAGCTCTATTGCATGGCAGCTGATGCTGCATTTCCTGACACACACACGGGGAGAGGCAGAGCTGGGACCAGGCACTGGGAATAATTCCCCCCCTCTTTCTTAATTCTGCAAATGGCCATACCTCAAAAAGAAAACTTTCTGCAATAAAGGGATCAATGGGAATTTTAATTTAACAGCAGCACAAGTGCTTCATTCCTCAGCTCAGGATGACTTTTTCCTTCAGATTTTGTTGAAGTGTGGTAAGCAATGCAATGGCACAAAAGTGAAATTAAACAGCCAGAGCTTGGCAGGACTGCAGGGTTCAGCTCAGACTGTGCATTTGCTTTCTAATTCTTTTGGAAACCCATTTCTCTGCCCTGTGCCAGTGTTAGAGACACCTCCAGGCCTGCAGAGAGCACAGATCCCACACTGTTCCCCAAAACCTGGGGGGTTTGACTGGCAGGTGCTGGTCACACTGACCTTCCCCAGTAAATCAACCAGGACAGGGCACGCTGCTCTGCATCCCAGCAGTGCTGGATTATTTCGGGCAGGATACTCTGGGGCACGGTTTTCCTGTGCCAGGGCATCCTGGAGAGAGCCCAGCAGCATCAGGGCTACCAGCTTAAACAGTGAGGGGCCAAAGGCAGGTCTTCCTCTGGCCAGAGGGATCCACAGCAGCCTGCAATCCATGGGAGCCTCCAATCCAGGGCTGTGGTGGCCCCACAGGGCCAGGGGGATGAGCAGGAGCCTCCAATCCAGGGCTGTGGTGGCCCCACAGGGCCAGGGGGATGAGCAGGAGCCTCCAATCCAGGGCTGTGGTGGCCCCACAGGGCCAGGGGGATGAGCAGGAGCCTCCAATCCAGGGCTGTGGTGGCCTCACAGGGCCAGGGGGATGAGCAGGAGCCTCCAATCCAGGGTTGTGGTGGCCCCACAGGGCCAGGGGGATGAGCAGGAGCCCATGGAGGTGCAGGTAGGAGGTGCCAGGACGGCACTGTGTCCCCACAGAGCAGGGCTGCAGCTTTGGGGAGTGCTTATCCCTGCTCAGGATCGGGGTTTGGGCTGCCACACCAAACCAAGGCAGAGAGGGCAGAGAACCACAGCAGGATTTAGGTTGGAAGGGACCTTAAATCCCATTCAGTGCCACCCCTGCCTGACCTTCCACTCTCCCAGGCTGCTCCAAACCCTGTCTAACCTGACCTTGGGCACTGCCAGGGATCCAGGGGCAGCCACAGCTGTGCCCACCCTCCCAGGGAAGAATTTCTTCCTGATATCTCATCCAACCCTGGCCTCTTTCTGTTCCCTGGGTTTACCATCCTCTGTTCTAAACAAACAGGGGGTGTGGAGGAACCCTGCCCTGGCACTGAGGTGTGAGATGAGGATGAAGGATGTGCATCCTGAGCCCACTCTGGTGACCATGTTCCCAATCCCTGTGTGGTTCAGGCAGAGGCTTAGGGAGAACCAGCCTGTGCCATCCCCATCCCCTGCTCTGCAGCATCGTGGCTTTTGCCTCCTCCCAGCCTCAGGGCTGCCAGAACCCCCTCAGGAAGCTGTGCCAGCATCCCCCAAAGGTGTGTTTCCCCGGGTTCTCCCGACGTGTGAACGCAGCTTTGCTCTCTCTGATAAATAACCTACAGGATCCATCACAACCTCTTACAAACTGAGACCGATGCTGGCTCCCAGCTATGATTAATCATATAAACTTGCCTAATTTTATTCTATCAGCCATCTTGTTGCTACATGCCAGATGCTTGCCCTAAATGAATAGTGTTGGAACAGCCAAGCATCAAGTTAACAGAATACCAGCAAACATTCCCGACAGCATGAGCAGTCTATAAAACCTGGCACTAAACTGTGTTAGAGGAAGAGATAAGCTCTCAGAGAGGAGATGGGAAGACTTTAGGCTTGTTGTTTTTTTTTTTTCCAAATGGCTCCATGCAGCATGTGGTGCAGGTGTCGTAGGAGAAATCCATCCAGCTATGGAAGTATCTCTCCATCTGAGGCTGGCTATGCTATGAATCTTCTAATGGGATTAAGGCTTAATGCCCTAAATAGAATATGAAATAGTGCTTCCTCTCGCAGAGCTGCCAGCTGTCTTGCAAACAGGGCACAGAAACTTCCACTTTTTGCAGATCAAATCAGTCACTCTCTGAATTGATGGCAAGAGCCTCATCAACAAGATATAATGTTTTAATGATGTTGTGACATGACCTGACACGCAGTGTCATTTGATGGATTCTCTCGTGTCACGGCGTATTTCTGACACAGAAAAATGTAACCTCTTTCCCCTTCCAAAAAGAAAAAAAAAAAAGAGAGAGAAGAAAGGTAGGGGATGAAAAAAAAAATGTTCATTTCTCCAGTGCTCAGATCTCTGCTGGCTCATGGTGCTCAGCAGTGCCCCAGCTCAGCCCTGCAATTGCCTGGTGCTGGAGGAGATGAATTTCCACCGTGCATTTCTGTATCTGCTTTTCACCTCTGCTCGGCACGTTATCGCCTGCTAATAACACGGCACAAATAGCACGGCATTAATAACCAGCAGAAACCATTTCACCCCTCTTTTCAGCTGTGAATCCTCTTCAAGTCACTTTGGACATTTTGAATTGTTTTTTCTCTGCTGTGATTCCCTGTCAGCCTCCCTGAGTGCTCCCAGGGCTGTGTCTGCTTCTCCCCTAAATCAGTGCAAGGCCTCAGCATCAGGAGTTTGGACAGGATGGGCTCTGCACAGGGACCATTTCCCTGGCAGATCAGAGAATCCCAGAGTGGTTTGGGTTGGCAGGGCCCCTAAACAAGATACAGGGACACCAGCAAGGTTTTCTGGGAGGGAGGAGGATTTGGGATTCCCATTCAGGGCTGTTGCATGCAGGCTCAGTGGTCTCAGGCCTGGCACGCTGTGCCTCAGCTCGAAGGGTTCTTCTGTCCCAGCACCTCCCCAGGCAGCTGTTGATGCCTTAAGTTTTAGCTTTTATATTTTTCAGATCTTGTGTTGCATTAGGGTATAACTCTGGGCTCCACACAGAGTGTCAGCTCCTGTCTTCACATTTTGGTCAGGCAGAACAATCCCTCTAGGCCTGACATCCAAGGTTTTCTGGATATCTGCTTCTGTGTGCCCCAAAAAGGAGCAGGAAACCCACCCAGCAGGCAGATGGATAAACAGAGCAGGGAGTTGAGCTGACAGAGATTCCTGCACGCCCTCGGTGTCAGGGCTGGCTGCACTGAAGGTGCTCCCTGGCAGAAGCAGAGATGGGATGGACACCTGGGAATCCCAAAATCTGGCAGGCAGCACAGAAAAGTCACAGCACGTGGAACAGAGAGACCCTTGGTCCCCCTTTGGTGACCCCAGGCTGGCAGCAGCTTCCCCCAGGCTGTTTGGTGGGGCAGAGCTGGGCCCTGGCACCCTGTGCCCAGAGGAGAAGCAAATTCCTGCCTGTGTCCATCCCCAGGGATTGCTGGGGACGTGGTGCTCCCTCAGCAGCACCCCCTGAGACACCTGCAGGAAACCTGTGGGCTTGGGAATCCTCTGGGGTGTTTGGGGGTGCCCTGACCTATCAGCCAGAACTCTGCTGTGTATTTGGGCCTCAGGGTTCTGTGGGAGCCCTGTGTGGTGTGGTGTGACACCACCTAATTGACACTGTGGTGTGACAGCAGGGACACGGGGGCTGCAGGGACACCCCTGTCACAGCCAGAACCTGGGGGGATGAACTGGGGGAAAGGGAGTTGTGTATTCCCCCATAGCCCAGCTGACCCCATTGCAGGCTCCAGGCTGACCCCACAGCTCCCCAGGGCAGCTGCTGCAGCCCCAGGAGCTGGGGAGGGATTTCAGCACCTGCACACAGCCCCTGGTGCCTGGGGAAGTATTAGGGAATTGCAAAGGGGATGAGGTGGCAGGGGACACCTGTCCCCAGGGCCATGAGGGTGGGTGTCCTCCACCCATCCACGCTCCCCCAGCAGGCTCTGGGATGCCCCTCTGCTCTCCCTTCCCAGTCCCCAGAGCTGGTGATTGCAGTTTGGGCAGTAAATCTGAACCATCCAATCCTGTTAAATTATTTTCCAAATGACATGATTTCCCTGGTGCACATAAATGATCAATTTCATGTTTTATTCCTAGCGCTATTTTAGTAAGGGGGAAAAAAAAAATCTCATTAAACTATCTTGATTAGAGAAAAGGGGCTTGTCATCACGGGGTGGACAAATGGTGTGAGGGCACTCAGCTATTCCCTGAACGCACTGACACCTGCAGAAGGGGCCTTCAAAGACCTGAAGGTTATTTGCCCATATTACAAACGAGGTGAAGGTTAAAAAAGGTGATTAAAAGCATCTGGAAACCCAAATGTGACAGAGTCTTGCAGTAACCTCCAAGCAGGTTGATTTATGACAGGCCGGTCCCACCCGTAACAAGATTATAGCTTCTCCCCATCAGCCATTGTGATAAATACCAATTACCTACTTGAGGATTGCCATTCAAATTTGCCTAAGTAAGGAGCAGAATCATACATCTATGTTGATTACATATCAATGATGCGGTGGAAGCCTTTGCAACTTTTAGATCTGCTTAAGATATGCCGCCCTGATTTAGACAGCGATTTGCATACAATTTACCCATAAAGCTTTACTTTGAAAAGTATAATTACTTTTTTAATATTCTTCCTTCTGATTTGAATGTTAGAGAGGCCATATAATGAATTACTGCACTAATGAAGACAAACATGCTCTCGGGGTGTACAATGGGAGCATTGTTAAATAAACTTCCTGCCTGCAACACATTTGTTGTGGTTAATCTTTCAATGGAGGCTCCGATTAATACCAGCACTTTTCTTCCCATAATTATTTTCCGAGGGGATGTAAATCCCTGCTCCAACGGTTCCATCCCCAGCAGGGAGGCAGGAGACAGTGACCAGGCTGCAGCAGGATGCAAGGGGAGAAGCCCCCAGGTTTTCCCTGGGAACCAGGGGTGGCTTCCATCACACAGCCTGGGGATGGCAGCGGTGACACCTGCAGCTCTGCTGCTCTGTCACCCCCACTGCAGGGCAGCAGCTCATCCTGCCTTGCTTTTCTTCTTGTTCCCCTTCCCTCAAACCTGAGGATCCTCCCCAAAAGCCTCTGTTTGTATCCAGCATTCCTGGGATTTCAGATGGCTGAAATGTTCTGGGATGGGCAGAGGGAGTCTTGGAAGACAAAGCAGCCAGGTTTGGACAAAATGTCAATTGTGTCCTGGGCTGCATCAAATTCAACTTGACCAACAGGTCGAGGGAAGTTATTCTGCCCCTCTGCCCCACCTGCAGAGCTGCCCCAGCTCTGGGAATTCCAACATCAGCAGCACCTGGAGAGAGCCCAGAGGAGCCCCTGGAGCTGCTCCAGGGCTGGAGCCCCTCTGGAGCCAGGCTGGGAGAGCTGGGGGTGCTCAGCTGGAGAGGAGAAGCTCCAGGGAGAGCTCAGAGCCCCCTCCAGGGCCTGCAGGGGTTTGTGAAAACAATGGGGACAAACTTTTTTGTAGGGTCTGTTGTGAAAAGACAATGAGTGATATTTTTAAAATAAAAGGGAATGGATTTAGACTAGATGTAGGAAGAAAGTTTCTATTCAGAGGGTGTTGGGACACTGGCACAGGGTGCCCAGATGTGACTGTCCCATCCCTGGAAGTGTCCAAGGCCAGGTTGGGTGGGCCCCAAAAGAACCTGGATCAGTGGGAGGTGTCCCTGCCCTTGCAGGGGGTGGAATGAGGTGGAACTGGGTGACCTCTGAAGGTCCCTTCCAATGCAAACCATTCCAGGATTGAGTGATCCAAAGATCTCAGAATTTTCTGTTTCTTGGGAAAGAGCAACCTGTGAGCTCTGGGACAAGGGCTTGCTGGGAGCTTGGGGGGATGTGGTGATGGGAAGAGAGGTCCACCAGGCCCAAGGAAGGGTTCCTTGCCACTGGGACCAGTATCCTGACTCTGTAACACGCTCTGGGGTTTCCTTTCTACAAGGAAACCCATTTCCCTTGCCATTCACCTGCCTGTGGTGATGCTGAGCAAACCTACTGGGCTGGTTCCAGGCTGTGGGGTGGGGACATGAGGGACCCTTGGGACAGCAGGACAGGGGGTTTGAGATGGGGACTCAGACAAGGACCTTTGACATCCCTGTCCTGACCCTGACCTGGTCATTCTGGAGACCTTTCCCAGTTGTTTTATCCCCCACTACAAGGATGAGCATCAGGAGCTCCAAATCGTTTAGAGAGAAGTTTTTCCTGCCCACAGAGTAGGGAGGGAGGAGGATTTGGGATTCCCATTCAGGGCTGTTGCATGCAGCCAGACACCCCCAGGCTCAGTGGTCTCAGGCCTGGCACGCTGTGCCTCAGCTTGAAGGGTTCTTCTGTCCCAGCACCTCCCCAGGCAGCTGTTGATGCCTTAAGTTTTAGCTTTTATATTTTTCAGATCCTGTGTTGCATTAGGGTATAACTCTGGGCTCCACACAGAGTGTCAGCTCCTGTCTTCACATTTTGGTCAGGCAGAACAATCCCTCTAGGCCTGAGAGCCAAGGACACCCTCAGGCCCCAAAAATACAAACAAAAGTGAATCAGGGAGGGGGGAGCAAACTGGGGTTAAATGACTTCATTACCTGAAACTATAATTGGAGCATTAACCCCTGATATGCAAATAGACCAAACTTATAATTGTCTGAAAAACTCGTGACCATCTTGGGTGCAGCCTCTGGGAGTCTCTGGCTGCCCAAGGTGAATCTATTGAAGCCTTTAACAAAAACCCACTTTATTATCTCAACTCTGTGTAGCTTCTGTTGTAGGGAGGCACTCCAGGCATCAGTGTAACCTGTGAGGTGACAGCCACCTTTCCCACCTTTCCCACCTTTCCCACCTTTCCCACCTTTCCTCCCTCCCACCCTGCCAGCCCCAGCCCTGCACTGCTCTGCATCTGAGGCTATTAAAACCTATTTTGCTGGAGCAGGCCCAGCGAGGGAAGTGATCCAGCTCCATGTGACAGCCTCATTATTCACCGCTCTGCCAATCTTTATGTCATCGACAAATTCTATCCGGAGAGATTTGGGATTGACTGCCAACTTATTGACGGGCTGGCAAACAGCATCTGGCCAAAGGCTGACCCCCCCAGCGCTCAGATGGGCCAGCCTGGGATCATTTCCTGGCTTGCAGTGCCACTGATCTCCTCTCTGACCTTCAGGATGTCCCTCAGCTCCGTGTCTGTGGAGGGGTTTAACCACATGAAGTGGCACACCATGGCAGTGAGCACCAAATCCTGCTCTGTTTGGAACTGCAAGAAGCCCAATGCGGACTCTCTTGTAAGTTGAAGAAGAAAGTGAGGTTTATTACCTCAGATATTCTTTTATAGACTGATAGGTGAAAGTACAGAAAGGTAAAACTTTTATTGGTTACTGAACTAACACATCACCATCATTGGTCAGTGGGGTACACCACCCCTTGACCTTCTCTTGCAAGAAAACAAGGGACAGACAAACAGCACCTGCAAGGCTGTTTTCTATCTCTGAGGATTGTTTTAATTCCTCCTTATGATTTCCCAGGCCACTTTCTCAGGCGAGACTGAGAAAGGTATGTGGTCTCCTTTTCCACAGGCACTGTGCTCCCTGCCTTTGCTCATATTTAGCACCCATACTAAACTTCTGGTTTCCTGGTGCTGTGTGTGTTCTGGGAGCTGCAGAAAAGTCTGCTGGGGAGCACTGGGCCTTGCACAGGAGCAGCTTCAGAGCCGTCAAATCTCATCTGTCTTCTCCCAGGTGAGGCGCAGACCTCTCTGAGCACAAGTTTCTGTCCTTGAGAGGAAGGAAGGGGCTGGTTCCTGCCTCAAGGGAGCTTCCAGGGGAGCCCTGAGAAGGGGGAGAGGTGGGCAGTGTGCTGGCCTTGGGGACCTGCAGCGTGGATGGACACACACACAGGGGGACACTGCCACTGTGTGAGCACCAGCAGTGGCTCCCAGCCAGCTCTGCACAGGGGCAGAACGTTCCCAAAACCCAGGTCCCCTGAGATGTCACCTTTCCCCAGCCCATCCACCACGTGGGGTCTTTCCCAGCTGCCTTTAGAGGCAGCAGGGGGGTCCCTGAGGAGCTCAGTGCCCCCTGCAGAGCCACGCTGATTGACCCTGGTCACTGCCTGCACTGTCACCTGCTCCAGCAGGACTGTTCCCCAGCACCAGCAGTGCCTGCACCACACACTGCCTGTCCTGGGCAGCATTCTGGGCAGGGCCAGGGGGTCAGGCTGGCTGGGGGGTCCCTGGCATCCTTTATAAGGGATGGGAAAGCATGGGGGTTGCACAGCCCTTCCCAGTCCCATCAGGGCAGGGGAGGAGCAGGTCAGACAATGACCTTGTCCAGCTTGTTAACCTCCAGCTCTCCCTCTAACGTACTTGACTCTTTTTTTAATTAAAGCCCGGTGTTGTTTAACAATTAACAAGCCTGAAAGAAGTGCTTTCCAGCACAGACTTACCAGGAGCTGCAGGAACTGTCCAAGGCTTGCTGAGGCGAGAGCTGCCCTTGAGAAGGAGAATCAGGTCATGCCACCCCCCTGCACTCCCTGCCAGCTCCTCCTGCATCACCAGGACTGTGGGCTGGAGCTGGAGGGGAGCAGGAAACACAGAAAGCTCCACAAAATGTCCCTGCTGCTCATGCCTGTGCTGGACCACAAGGATGTGGTGTGAACAAAGCGGTTCTGGGTTACCGGGGAGGGACACAGTGAGATGGAGACGGCTGCAGCCTCCTCTCAAGGAAGCCCAAACCAGGCATGCTCCAGCAGGAGAAAGGCCCAAATGTTTTGCATGTGGGGATGGAGCAGCTGAACCCCTGCCAGGACCTGGGGTGGCCTGGGTCAGCCCATGGCTGAGGGGTCGCACCTGATGCTCCCATGGCCACTCCTGGCCCTATGTGTGAGCAAAGATCCTTGGAGATCTGCAGCCCTGTGACCTGGTGGATGGGACATCTCCAGCAGTTTGTGATGGTCTGGGTCACCTCCTGTGCTCCTCATGACAGGAGAGCCCTGGCTGTGGGCTGTGCCTGACCAAGCAGGGGGTGGCTGCAGTTTGAACCCCCTCTGGGGCTTGCAGAGCCCATGGCCCCTGAGCCTGTTGACATTTGCCCAGCAGGGATGAGCTCAGATGGAATCTGCATCACTGGGCTCTGCTGGAGGGGCTGGGAGGCTGACCCTGATGGAGATGCCAGCGGACAGGTGCCACCTTCAGCCAGGCAGATCCCTCCTGCAGACCCTGAGGCCTCCTGAGCAGGGATATCCCAGTGCCCAGGGCTCTGCACACCTTTGCTGGCATGTCCAAAATAGGGCTGAGGAAGGCTGGCTCTCTGCTTAGAGGGCCCCTGGCTTTTGGGGAGCAGAGATGTGCATGACAATGATCCAAGAGGCTTCCTGCCTCCAGCAGCAGGACAGCAGGACTGGGACGTGTGTGGTTGGTGACATGCCACATGCACGGGGATGGCGCGGAGAGCCTGAGGGAGCGGCCCCGTGAGGGTTAACCTGGGAATCAGCCAGGCAGCTGCCAAGGCACTATAGATTTTGGAGCAGTAACTCTTCAGCTGGAGAGTGAAAAGAGGACAGCTAATGAGGCTCATGAGATCTGTTAATACTTAACCCAATGCAACACCTACCAGCCCTGCCAATAAATCAGCGGTGAGCACCAGCACCTCGCTCTGGTGTGCCAGCACAGCCCCAGCATCCATTGAGGATCCCTCCCTGTCACCACCATGGGCCCTGAGCTCCTCTCTCCCCCTCTCATGTCACAGCAGGGTAGGGAAGACCGGCATGTTCAAACATGGAACAAACCACTTTGGAGATGTCTGGAGGCTGACCAGAGCCTCCACCCCAGAGGGATCAGGGGCTCAGCCCTAGAAAGCCAAGGAGCCTGTGAAGGTTCAGCCTCATGGTCTGAGGCTGGGGGGAATGGGGGAGTGCAGCTTGGAATTCAGGAATCCAGGTTTTCATCTCTCTAGGAAAATGCAGCCTTGGTTTAATCAGCACTGATTAACCTGTGCTGCAGTGAGGAGGGTGGCTGCCCACAGCCCTGCACGCCCAGGGTTTGATTTCCAGCACTTGCTCTGATTCCTGAGATGCTCAGAGATGTCTGTGCTCCTGCACAGCACCAGGATTTGTTTCTCATCAAGAAATCATGACCCAAGAACAGTGGCAAGGCCCACTCAGTGGGACCCTGTTAGAAGAGCATGGTTGAAGAGGTGCCCTCTCCCATGAGGAGCCCTGAGTTCCACCTCCCTAGGAGGTGTAAGATGTTTCAGTGGAAATCTTAACCCTGTCCAAACTTTTCTACTGCCCCTCTAACAGCAGAACACAAATTGGGCTTGTTAAACCACACTGGAGAGCCTTCAGTGGTGAGGGAATGGTTTGGACACGTTCAGATATCAGAGGAGTCTCCAGTGGGGTTCTCTGAAATCTGCTGTGCTCAGAGATGAGTGAAATATTACATTTGATCAGCAAAAATGATATTAAATTCCTGTCCTTTAAAAGAAAAGTGATTTTTTTGGGAATGATCTCAGTTTTAATGACCTACAAATTTCCATTGGTTTCATTTCCTCCTTGACCAGAAAGGAAAAAGAGGTAAGACTGGGAAATAACACACTGAGATCACAAGATCTGGTCACTCTGCAAGGACTCAGGGCTTGTCTCTGTCCCACCCAGCCTTCAGCAGGGATCCCCATGGGATGGGCTCTGTCTCCCATCTGCTCCAGCTCCGGAGCCAGAGGCAGCGATGGTGTGGAAAGAGGCCTCTAAGGTGTGAACTTAAAGCATTAAAGGAAGGTTTTCCCCACATAAATACTGAAGGAAAAGGTTTTTCCCCTGGTTCTTTGCCCCACCACGTTACTGTACCCCAGTTCTATGTACCCAGCTGGCCTGGGGGCTGTCCCTCCCCTTTTTACCTTATGTGTCCTTTCTCTAGAAAGTTCTCCCTTCCCTGTGTCCCCATTGGCCCCAGTTTGCTGCAGAGCTCCGCCCCTGTGATCCCATTGGC
Organism: Parus major; assembly: GCF_001522545.3. Classification (NCBI taxonomy): domain Eukaryota; kingdom Metazoa; phylum Chordata; class Aves; order Passeriformes; family Paridae; genus Parus; species Parus major. The sequence goes on from NC_031791.1 coordinate 4,953,198, forward strand.
TCTCCCTGACCCTGGCCCCGCCTATGCACCACTTTCCCCTGTTCCTATTGGACCCTGACCCTCGGCTCCACCCCCTCCAGCCCATTTATATCCCTGGTCCCTCCATGGCTCCCTGCCTTTGTTCCTGGACCCCTTCAGTGTGTGGCTGCAATAAACCCCACTGGAACTGCATCCAGAGACCCTTCCTGGCTCTCTGCTGTCGCTCAGCTCTGTGTGGTGTGTCTGTGAGTGTGATTGTGGCCTGCCCAGACACTTTTCCCTCTGCAGAGAAGAAGGAAGGTACCTTTTGGGAAGCAGCATCAGCTGACCACCTCCACCTGAGGTGATCCTTTCCTAATCATCCAGGCACAAGGATGACACAAGTTTCATTTCACACTTGTCAGGTGCTGACCCTTCTCCTGGGACTGGAGTGGCCTCCTGTCCTCTCCTAGAGCTAACCAGGCTCAGGGGAGACGGCCTGGAAGAGCCAGGGACCGTGACCGAGGGCCTGCCAGTACATTTCCCTGGTGGCTTTCTCACTGTGACAAGTTAGAAAACAAAACAAAAAGAAGGCAAGCAGTCAGCCAACCCACTTAACTGCAGTTTTCCTCCATCAGGATCTATTTAGTTTTATTCAACCTGACATCTCTCAGAGAGAAGAAGAAATTCTGGGAGCCTAAAGCCAGAGGGAGACCACACAGTGTGTGCTGGCCGTGCTGGGGGTGCTCATCTCCCTTATTGCATCTGACACCAGGCAGGATGAGCCAGGGTCTGCAGCTGTGGGTGTGAGGAGGCTTTCCAGGGCTGGAGGCAGCCTCCCCCCGCGTGCTGCCTGTGCACACAGCAGCATCCTCATTTCCCTGGCCTTGCAGGAGCAGCTCCCCAGAGCTGGGGGACCCTGCACTGCCCTAGACCCCGAGTCCCTGGGTCTCCAGAGTGCAGGAGGAGGTGGCTCTGGGCACAGCCCTGCTCCGAGGTGCTCCAGCTGTCAGCTGGTGAGGATGGGGTTAAGCTGATGGCACTGGGATCCACAGCTGGATGTTGTGAGCAGAAGCACATCTGTACCGCTGCCTTCCAGGAAACCCCTTCTTTCAGCCCAAACTGAGAGGATTTGGCAGTCTGGAGCACGGAGAAGGGGAACAGAGCCACTGGGACCCACTGCTCCCTACAGCACTGCCCTTGACTGTGAGATGTGTCACACACCAGACCAGGGGGGACCTGGTGACACTCAGGGCAGGGGGAAGCACTGAAGGCTGCCAGGTCTGGGGAGCAGACTGTTCCCAGCCTGTGGGCAGCCTAGGCAGGCTGCAATGTTCCCATCAGATCCCAGCATTTTGGGCACAGCTCCTGCCAAGGCTGGCTCAAGTGACCCCAAGGACACTCCTGATCCAGGAGAGGGTGCCCAGCGGTGGGGGGGAGGTGATGGCACTGCCAAAGCCACGCTGTGGAGGACGTATGTCTGTCTGGCACCCCATAATGATGCTGCCACGGCATCCTGCCCCACTCCCAGCCAGGTCTGATCCCGCTCCAGGGCTGGAGCAGGCCCTGTGAAGGAGACACTCATCACCCAAGGGCCTCTCTCTTTGCCTTGGAAGGAAGCTCAGCCTGGGCTTGTCAGCACGACTGCAAGACAAGCAGCTGGCTGAGGAGATGTCTGCAGTGCTGATGCCAAGCTGTCCCAGGCAGGACAGTCCTGGGGGAACTCATCACACCTCTGCCAGCAGCACAGACCTGTAACATAAAGAGATTTCCCAGCTCAGCTTCTCCAGGCGTTCCCATCCTGTTTCCCACCTTCTGAGAGGGGCACAGATGACCCTGAACCTGAGCTGACCCTCTCTGAGAGCTGCCAGAGCCCCCAGACCTGTCCCTGTGGGTCATTCCGAGCTCCTTCCCTGCTGCCTGCATGGATGCACTTGCCCAGCTCTCCTTGCTGGGCGATTTTGGTGCAGCAGCATCACCCCCACTGACTTTGCACTGCTGCAGGTCCTGCCCAGCAGAATGCTGCTGCACTCAGCCCTGCCCAGCTGATGTTCTCCCTGTCCATCCTCAGATTCTGGGGTCAGCTTTGTGCCCTCATGATGAGATACACTGAAATGCTGGAGCGTGTCCAGAGAAGGGACTGGAGCTGTGGAAGGGGCAGGAGTGGCTGAGGGAGCTGGGAAAGGAGCTCAGCCTGGAGAAAAGGAGGCTCAGGAGGGATCTTCTGGCTCTCTGACAGGAGGGGACGGCCAGGAGGATCAGGCTCTGCTCTCAGGGAGCAAGTGGGCAAGAGGAAACAGCCTCAAGTGGCACCTCAGGAGATTCAGGCTGGCTATCAGGAGAGGTTTATCAGGAGAGAGTGGTCAGGCCTTGGGAGGGGCAGTGGTGGGGTCTCCATCACTGGAAGTGTTCAAAAGCCAGGCAGCTGTGGCATTCACAATGTGGTTCAGTGGGCACGGTGGGATCGAGCTGAAGGTTGGACTTGATGCTCTTGGAGCTCTTTTCCTACCCCAATGATTCCACGATTCCTGACTGCTCATCTCCATTCCTGTCCCCCTCTGTGTTCCCTGTGGGATCTCCTCTGTGCTGGCACCACGTCCTGCAGCAGCACTGTGGCACAGCCAGCCTCCCCAGCCCTCTGCCACACGTCAGAGCCCAGGACAGCACCCCCTCACCTGCCCTGAGCCAGGATTTTGGCCCAGGATGGGCTCAGGGAATGGGTGGAGGTGGGCAAGGCCTGACTGACTGGGAGAGACGGAGTGGCTCAGCCTATTTACTTTATCAAGGGGAGTTTAAGAAGCAACTTGATCATAGTCTCTAAATACTTATGGAGGGAGGAGATTTCTGATAATGGAGGGGTTTTTAATCTAGGAGATAAAAAAATGTAATGAGATGCATTGGCTGGAAGCTGAAGCTAGAAAAACCTAAATTGGAAATAAGATGCATCTTTTAAGCAGGGAGTATAATTAACTATTGGAGCAATTTGCTAAGAGATGTGGCGGATTCTCCATCATTCGTGGTCTTTAAATCAAGACTTTCTGAGAGAGATGCTCTCCCTCAGCCAGGTGTCACTGGGTTCCACTGCTGGGGCACAAGAGTGTCCTCCTCCCGGGGAGCAGGGCAGGAGGGCAGGATCCCTGCTCAGACCCCTGCAGAAGGCAGTGTGCACCCACCCACCTCATCACCAGCCCACAAACACCCCCAGAACCGAGTCCTGCCCTCGATCCTGGCGCTCAGGGTGGCTTCCCCAGAAGCCTGGCAGCCTCACACTCTCCCTCACTGGTGCTGTTACTTCCCTGCCTCTTTTTTTCCCCTTGGTTTCTTTCTTGAGATTTTTTCCTTGCTGCCCTAATTTTTTTTTTTTTCCCCCTATAATTTTCTCCATTGACTTTAATTAAGCTCTCCCCAGGCTCGCTCTGTAGGCAGGCTTCCCCGGGTCTAATTAGACTCTCATCATAAGTAATCTACATGGAAAGCAAACATGTGTGTGTGTGAGAGAGCCAGTGAGATTTATAGAGAGCATGCAGGGAGCAGATGGGTGCATAAAACACTACAAATAATTCTGGTACAGATGCAGAAAAGGCAGGCGCTGTGGTGAGGACTGGAGCCTTCCCCACATGCTCACATAAGTCAAATCTCTGTCTCACTCTCTCTCTAGGTATCACCACATTTCCCACAATAAAATCAATAGTGCAGATCAGAGTAAATCATCTTTGACTGGGAAAGCAGGGCTCGGTGATAGCAGCGATTCCCAGATGAGACTTAAGGAGATGTCTCACACTGATGTGTTTCTAACCATGTACTTAAGACCCAAGGTGTGTGCTGAGGTAATTACCAGGGGTAGGCTGCCCGTGCTGGGAGCTCGCAGCTCTTGGCTCAGGGATGGAGGATGGTTTATGGTGTGGGGCTGGCAGCTGCTGCCCTCACACCTCCCGGACACGGCCTGCCAGGAGAGGAAATCACCCTGAGGGGAAAGAGCTGGGAAACAGGCAGGTTGGAGATAAAAGAGATAAAAATACCCACGGGCTGGGAGCCTGGGAGTTGCTCCCTGCCCTGATCCTGCCCCGGGCTGCTTGCTGCCCTGGAGCCTGTTCTGCCCTGGAATAGGGCTGTGCTGGGGGGCAGGAGGGGTCTTGGGATGCCCTGGGCAACTTGTGGGAGAGGGAAGCCGAGGTCCAGCTCCATCTCTGACCCTCCAGTCCTGCCTGAGGGCACCTGCTGTGTCTGAGGTGGGGAGGGGACCCGGGGAGGGGACCCAGCACCCACCATGGGGCTCTGGGCCCCTTGCCTTGGAGCTCTGCTGCTTCTCTGGCCAAGGGAAGGGCTCTGTCCTCTGCCCAACTCAGGGATTTTGTGCCCATCCCCTCACCTGGCTCAGCCTGGGGTGCAGAGAGGAGGCCACCAGAGCTGCCTGAGATGCTCCTCTGCCAGCTGAGTTTGCCAGGGCCTGGCACTGCCCTAGGATGTGGTCAGTGGGCTGGACTCAGCCTTTCCCCCTCTCTCTGTGACCCTCCCTTCTTTCCTGGCATCCTCATTCTCTCTGTCGCTGCCACAGGATAGGGCTGGCAGCTGATCCTTCCCAGCAGAGCCCCTCCACTTCATCTGCACCCCGGGGCTGGCTGGAGTGCTCTGCTGCCTCTGTCCACCACAGTGCCTGTCCCAGAGGAGCACACACGGCTTGTGACACCCAGGCTGTCACACACCAGAGCCCTGCCGAGCTCTGCCTGGATGAGGGGTCACCTTTGGGTCCCTCAGGTGTGGTGTGCTGAGCAAGAACTGTCCAGAAAGGCATGGACAGCGCTCCCAGGCACAGGGTGGGGTTGATGGGATTGTCCTGTGCAGGGAGCTGGACTCGATGGTCCTTATCCACCTCGGGATATTCTGTTATTCCCTGATTCCCTGGCCTGGCAGTTCCCAAACTGGAGATGATGGGAGAGGTTGAGACGGGCGTGTACAGGAGTCACATGTGGCAAAGGTGTCATCAGCAGTTTGGATGTGTCCCGTGCTGGCTTTCCCCCAGCACCTTTCTGGCAGGAGTCCCAGCCCTTGTGTGGCTACAGGAGGTTCCTGGTGGCAGCTCCCTGCCCTCTGGCCCTGCGGTGTCCCCTGTCCCTCCCCAGCCCCTTGCACTCCCCTTGGAGTGGGAATGGGTGAGAAAGGTCTGTTCTGCCACACCACAGGGACAGACTCCTCTGGGGTGCTCTCTGCTCACCTCTGGCATGGCACCCCCACTCCCAGGGTGACCCCACACCAGTTTTTGGGGTGGGTCCCCAGCAGGAGGTGAGGGAAGAGCACTTCACAAGTGGCTCTTGTGAAGTTGTAGAGATGGGACAGCTCTGAGAGGGGAAGTGCTGCTGGCCACGGGGCAGGGCCTGTGGTTCACTGCATTTAAAGACAGGAGGAACTTCTGGGCCACTGAGATCTGGTCCCTGGTCACTGGACATGTCCCTGGAAACGTGTCTCAGACCAGTCAGAGCAGGTTTGCAGCCTGAAACCAAAGGCTGTTGCTGAAGCATCTTTGCAGAAGCACCAAGGGATGGACTCTCCCCCTTTAGTGGCTGAACTCCCATGCACTGAGAACTGCCTTGTTTCCAGCAAAACTGGTTCTAGCTGGGTGTCCAGCCTGGTCTGGGTTCTGCCCCTGGGGACCAAAGATCCCTCCCAGCCATGGGATTTAATCCCTTTCCAATTTATCCTTCCTGTTGAGTTGTGCTTCCTGAATGTCCCTCCACAAGGTGCTTTTTTCCAGGTTTTGTGTAATTTCTGTGTCTCTCTCCTCAGCACCTGCAAACTTCCCACATCCCCTAGAAAATCCAGACACCAAAGGCACATCCAGCTTTCAAGTGGCTTCCTCAGGAACACTTTTCCATGTGGTGTGTAATTGGGCTGTGGAACTCATCCTCCTGCTACGTCACAAAGGCCAAAATGTCAATGTCTGGAAAGGCAGGTTAGACAAATTCCTGGGCAATAGGGCCACCAGTGGCTGCCCCAAGGGCTGCTGGACTGACCCAATTGCTCCTGCACTGCTCCTGAAGCCAGGAAAAATACTGTGGGAAAGGATGGCTCAGTGCTGGCCCTGCTTCTCTGAGCATCTGCTGCTGCTTGGAGATGGCCCAGGGCTTGGATGGAGCTCGGGTCTGGCCCTGTCCAGCCACTCCAGTGTCCCTGTGTGGTTTGACTCGATGTTCTTAGAGGTCTTTCCAACCTAAATAATTCCCTGGTTCCGTGTGTGTGTGGAAAGAAAAGAAGCTTCAAACAGTCAAACACCAGCTTGTCCCACGTGGGTGGATCCCTTGGGCTGCTCACCCCGGGCTCCCCTGCAGGTACTGGAGACAAAAGGGCATTTCCAGGATGGGAATTAGCTTTTCCTGAGTCACCAATGTGCAATGGGGTGGAGAATTCATCCCCTTGCTGCTGAGCTGAGGTGTGGGAGACACAATTCCCAGGGAAACCCTCCTGGACTGCCTTGGGCCTGCACTGCCTCCGGGAAGGGAAGGTGGTGGCCTTGTCCCACCCTCTGCAGGAGCCATGGTCAGCCCTGCAGGAAAGCCCAGGGTAGGCACAGCTCCCATCACCTCCTCCCCTCGTGGAGCATCCCATGGGATCAACCCAGCGACCTCGAGAGGGCTGGGAGGAACAGTCCCAGCCGAGCTGGAGCTGCCTGCAGTCCTTCCCTGGACCCCCAAGGCACGGGCATTCCCCAGAGAGCTCCTCCAGATGTCTGCAGGGTCCAAAACCACCGAATCCAGCATCAGGCCCCTGTCTGAAGGTACCTGGTGGAGGAATGCTGGGTGGCTGGAGGACACAGGCATCCACCCAGGCAGTTCACACCAACCTCAGGAGCTCATTGCTCCTGCAGCTCACGCACCTCGTTGTGCTCTTGTGATGCTCCTGGGGTCTGAGCTCTAGACCTGCCCAATAGGCTGCACCTCATTTCCCTGGTCATAAAATCATCTAGCACTAACTGTGCCGGGCTGCAGAAACCCTCAGCCAGCTCTTTTCAGACTCTTGACATGTGAAATTAGACTGATTATTGAGATTACTATTATTTTTAGGGCGATTTGAAAATGTTTGTCCCATGTAGATGTTGTTTGACATTCTCCAAGCCTGAAGAGCACTCCATTGTCCTTGCGTGTTGGAAGTGCTTCCTCCCAAACACGCAGAGCAGAAATTCTCCGTGCTCACATCTGCCTCTCCTGCCTTGTTATGAGCAATTTCTCCATCTCTGTGTAGCAGCAGCCTTTGCCATTGCTGGGGTTTCTGTTATTCCTAATAGACTTCTAAAACCTCTTCATTTTGCCAGCCCAGGCGCTTGTCCCAGTCCTTTTGCCACTTGTGGTTTGAGGACTGTCACTCTCTGGCCAGGGGAGCAGCGTGGAGAGGTGTGAGGATGGAGAGAGTGAGGAGGGGGATGGAAGGATGGGATGAACATCAGGGGGGTCTGAGCTCCTCCTGGAGGGCAGGGAGACATCACCCCTCCCCAGCACACACTCTGCCCCCTCCTTGGGGTGAATACAACCTCCTTTCCAAACAGCCTCCGCTCTGGGGGACAGGGAGAGCTGGGGTTGAGAGAATTGGGATTGTTCAGCCTGGAGAAGGTTCTGGGTTGAGCTTATTGTGACCTTGCAGCTGATCCATAGAGCCGTAGGAAGGTCTGGAAGGGACCTTTAAATGTCAACTCATCCTTGCTCCATGGGCAGGGACACCTTCCACTGTCCCAGATTGCTCCAAGCCCCATCCAACCTGGTCTTGGACACTTCCAGGGATCCAAGGGCAGCCACAGCTGTGATAGTTTCTCACCACCTCACTGTAGAGAACTTCTTCCTTATATCCAATCCTCTCTGCAGTTTCAGCCCATTCCCCACTGTCCTGTCACAACAGACCCTGATTAAAAGTGAAGGAAGTTTCTCATTTGATTTAGGACTAATCATTTACCTTCAGCTTTACCTTTTAGCCCCCAGATGAGAAGTCACAGGGGCTCTGCCTGACCATGTGATGACTTTCCTCAGGAGCCTGAGAATTCCCAAATCTCTGGCATTGCCCAGAGACACCGTGAGAGGAGGAACATTCCCATTTTCAGCCTCTCTTGGCTCTCAGCCTTTACTGGGACAGCCCCTGCCTGGTCACACGGGGGTGTGGAAGGACCTGGAGGGGAGGACACAATCCCAAGGCAGTGTGCTGCTGGTCCCCTTGTCCTGCTGTGGGCTTCCTCCATCCCATCCAGCCCCCACCGCCTCGCTCTGACAAACCACTCACAGAGTATTTGTTTCAGATATTTAAATACATCTCAGGGTTCAGATCGCAGCTTCTCAACAGCAGTTAAATAAGTAACACATTCATATTTTGTAAACTGTTTCTCACAGCTTGTTTATTTAGGGTTATAACTCGATTTGGGCTCCTTATGGAAGTGTGACTCATTGTTTAATGTGTCAGCTCATTAGCAATACTTGTTTTTGCCTTATATTTCTGTGCTACCACTAATTGCTGAGCCCACTGTGAGCTTCAGCTTCCAATGACACTGTGGAAAATGCAAGAAAATAGATCAGTTACTAGATAAAAGGCAACAGAAATAAACAAACTCATGAACCTGCAGAGGAAGCTTTTTAGCTGCTGTGATTCTACTTCACAAGGAGACCTCCCTCGTTTGGGAAATTGATACCACGAGCTCCTGGGATCTTGTGTCAGGAGGATTTGAGCAAGACCAAGCTAAAGAAAACCACAGGCAAGGCAAATGCATCAGGGTCACTTCTTCACATCAGCACAGGTGGGGACAACACCTGCAGCTCAAAAGACACCAGCCTGCCCTCTCTGAGGAGCTGCTGCCCTGGCAGGGGCTGCATTTGAGTGTCTTCATAGTGCAATCTGTTTCTTTGATGCACCATCCCTGAGGGCTGGGCCAGAGGTGCTCAAACCTTAGAGAAGGCACATCCCAAGCAAGGTCCATCAAGGACTTGCTGATGAGAAAACCTGACCAAATCTCTCCTCTTTGGAGAGTCTGCAGGTGAGGCTGGAAGCAGCTTCAGCCTCCTGCCACCCAACCTGCACTGTGGGGGCAGCACCTCCTCCTCCACCCTGGTCCCTCAGCCTCAAGCACTTGCTAGGAGAAGTGTCCTGGCCACAGGAGAGGTGTTTTCCACCTTATGTATCTCTGCTCAGAGCTCCATCTCTAGGAATTGACAGCTGGAGATGGAAGAGCCCATTTTTGTCATTTGGATTTCGTGGGCTCTCTGGAACAAGCCTTGAAAATGCTGATGTTCCTGGTCACAGTCTTTGGCAAAGCAATTGTTCTGGACATGTGCAAATCAGCCTTCCATGCTTGCGTCCCTGCTTGCTTCCTGGCTTCCTTTATTCCTTCCTTTTCTCTGCACCACTCCAGCAAGATTTTGTTTTCTGCTTTGCTGGCATAAGCTTCTTTCTAAGAAGAAAACGGCTGCTTGTTTCCACATAGTTTCAGGAGTCTTTATAAGTATTTAAAGGAACAACAGCCACCAAATGAAAAGCATTTTATGGCAGAGAGAACGAAGGAAAAACCCACAGGACTGGAGGGGTCAGTGATGATGACGAAGAAAGGGGAAAAGAGCCAGACCTGCCTGATTAATGTGCTTAACTTTTCCCTCCTTGCAGAGCCCCAGGGAGCACTACTGGGAAGGGGTTGCTGGAAGAGGCTGTCAGGGTCCATGAAGGAGTCAGGCAGGCTTTCTGCTCCATCCTCCCACTCCATCCTCTGGCCCCAGCTCCTCTGCTCCCTGCCAGGAGGATGGAGCCCCTGCAGGCAGCTCCTTCCCCCTGCCCACAGCGCAGCAAAAGTGCCAACACTGCTGTCCCTTCCCTGCCAGGCGCTGCCAGCCTTGCTGTGTGACACTGGGACACGTCAGGCCCCGGCTCTCCACGGGTCCCTGCGGGTTGGGAGCAGCACAGGAGGCACCAGCACAACGTGACTGGCCTCAAGAGCAGCATTTCAATTAGGAACAGGAAGGCCAGGGAAGGATAAGCAAACTCAGGCTGTCCAAAGGAGGCTGCAGGAGCCAAAACTCCAGGGTTGCGTTTCTGGCCAGAAGTGCTGCAGATTTGGAAAATATCTCCACTGGAGAGGGGGAACATCCAGCCTGGGTATGAAACTATTAGGGAGTGTCCAGAGAAGGGTCAAGGAGAGGGTGAAGGGTCAGGAGGGGCCACAGGAGGAGCAGCTGAGGGCACTTGGAGTGTCCAGCTGGAGCAGAGCACAGTGAGGGCAGAGCTCAGGGATCTGCAGCTCCCATCTCTGCTCTGGGACAGGGACAGCACCCAGGGAACGGCTGGAGCTGGGCCAGGCCAGGCTCAGGCTGGATTTAGGGAAAGGTTCTTCCCCCAGAGGTGCTGGCACTGCCCAGGCTCCCCAGGGAATGGGCACGGCCCCGAGGCTGCCAGAGCTGCAGGAGCCTTTGGACAGCGCTCCAGGGATGCCCAGGCTGGGGGTGCTGGGGTTGGACTTTATGATCCTGGGGGTCCCCTCCAGCCCAGGATGTTCTGTGGCTCCATGGCTGATAAGAGCTGCTCCTGGTGGAATCAGATAAAACAAACCCTCTCCTCCCCAGGAGTTGTGCCCAGATATGGGGATCACTCTCCAGCATTCCCTGTCTGCTCAGTTCTCCAAGGCAGCCTTTGGGATATGCCAGGGATTTCTCAACACTGCTGGAAAAATGGGCTTTAAAATAGAAAGTTAAACTCTCTGTTACCCTCCCACAGTGAGATCCAGCACGGGGAGATCCGTGCCTGCCCTAGGTCCTGTGCTCCTGGAGCTCTGCAGGAGGGACTCACCCCAGCCCAGTTACAGCCCAAGACACTCTTCCTTCATCCCTACTCAGCATTGCAGAGAGAAAGCAGAATTCCTTATCTGGGAGATGTAGCAGGGCAGAATTGCCTTTTCCAGCACTGAGGAGGGCTCTGCAAACAATGGAGATTAAAAAATAAATAAAAGCTATAAAAACTGCTCGGCAATGTCCTTTTAAATTATATTTTTTTTCTGAAAATATGCAATAAATCCCATGCAAGAGTCATAAAAGTACCTGAAATGCTCCTAGAAAGATTTATGGGCACCTTACCACTATTCTCAATAAAGTGAATATGCTGGCTCCAAAATAATTTCTCATCACCCATACTTCAAATTCCTGAACTCCTTTCAGTGAGCCTATCCCAAGAATTACTGTAACGTCAGGATGGCTGTATTACATCCCCTCAGAAATAACCTCCTGCCTGATTTATACACACTGGGATCTGCCTTGTCCACGTTGCTGAATCCAGAGATTCTCAGCTTTGACCCTGTGCCAGAGAACTGTCCCTGTAACTTTTCCAGGGAGCCTTGTCATCCCGAAATAATCTCATCATTGACTCGAAGTAGTTTGGAAACTTGGCTTTTGGGATGGACATTCCTGACAGGGAGAAGGAGGGGAGCCCTGACACCTGCAAATGAGATGATGCTGGTGGAGGGAGGTGCCCAGGAGAAGGTGGGGGACAACCTCCCTGCCACGATGGAGATGGAGACAAAGGTCTGGATTTGTGCTGGATGGGTACAAAAGGTACAGAAAGGGATCCTGTTCCCTTCCTGGGGCTCTGTGGAGGACAGGGAAGGGCCTGATTCCCTGTTGGCCACAGCCACCACTGCTCTTCCCTTCTGCAAGTGAGTTTGTGCCTGGCTTTGCTGGACCTGGACTCCACCTGGTACCTGGAGCACCTGCCTAGAGCAGACCAGACAAGATAAAGAGAATAAAGTGAGGATTTATTGAAGGCCTTCAGTAGCTGCACCTTGGGCAGACAGAGGCTGCACCCAAGATGGTCACGAGTTTTTCAGACAATTAGAAGTTTGGTTTATTTACATATCAGGGGTTAATTCTCTAATTACAGCTTCAGGTAATGAAGTCATTTACCCCCAGTTTGCTCCCCCTTCCCTGATTCACTTTTGTTTATGTTTTTGGGGCCTGAGGCAGTGAGGTGGCATTGAGTTTCAGGCCTAGAGAGGAATTATTTTGTCTGAATCAAGCAGGAGAACAGTAGCTGACAGGCTATGGAGTTTTAGAGTAATACCCTAAAGAAGTATGGGATTTGAAAAATAAAGCTAAAATCCTAAAGCATCACACCAGCCAAGGTTTTCCTGGCTTTGCATCATCCTCAGGACTGTTCCTGTCTGGTGTCTGTGTGGGGCTGTGGCTTTGCCCCACAAACCCTTCCCCAGTGCTGCCAGCACAGGCTGTGGGATGGGTTTGTGCCCTCTGTGCCTTCACAGAACCCCAGAACAGCTTGGGTTGGAAGGGCCTTTAAAGGTCAGCAGCTCCAACCCTCCACTTGCAGCTTTCCTCCCCCAAATCACCACCCTGGGCAAAGCAATGCAGCCCCTGGGAGGTTTGGAGACAGCTGCCAGAACCTGGCAGCACCGAGCTCACTCAGGGGTGAAATTTATTGAGGAGAAAGCGATAGCACTGAGGAAGAAATGCCCCAAATGTCTGTGGTTTATGTTCTTCCCCCAGCAGGAAGAATGTCTTTTAATTATTTGATTAAACCAGCCATGTCCTGGAAGAGATTTGGGCTGTTCATCCTCCTTCCCACCTTCCCCATTTCTTTCCTTTCACCACTGGTAACCCCAAAAGTGTGATGTGCAGATTTACCAAGGACTCTGGGTTTATTTCAGCTTTATTTCATTCTTTACAGCCCTTTTTGCCACTTTTCTAATGTGGAGAAGTTTGCAAAATTGGACATTAGCAAAAGGAAAATTACAAAAAAGAAACCCCAAGGACCAAGGCTGATGCCCTTCATCCTGTGGTAGCCAGGGTCTGACAAAAAGATGTGGAAAATAGAAATCTGCTAAAACACCCTGAAAGTGGGCAAAGAGAAAAGGAAACAACAACAAGAAGAATGGAAAATGAAAGAAAATCACATCCATGGGGGTTTTGGTGAAATGACGGATTTTTGGTGAGGGGGAATTGTAAATTTCTTGGGGTAAAAGTGTTGTTCTCAGAGGCACCTGGGGAAGGTGGTACCGCAGTCTCTCGGGTGGATTGTGCTGGGAAAGCAGCACAGCCTTTTTGGGAAGCTCCTCCCTTTGAGCCTCCATCCCCAGCAGGACTGTGTGAACCTCACTGCTGCCTTTGTTGTGTGATTTGCTGGTGACAGGCAGCGGTGACACAACTCAAGGGTGGCAACAGGGGGGAACCTCAGAAGGGCATCAAATCCATCCCTCCCCATTCAACAGGCTCCTCACTGGATGCTATTCCTGCTTTGAAAGGTGCTGCTCTCTCACCCCCAGTGCTGGGGGCACTCATTTTCGATGTTCAGAATTGGGGCACAATTTGTTTTTGGGTGCCATAACATGAGAAGGGCTTAGAGCTATTAAAGAGTTTCCAAAAGAGAGACACAGAGCTGCTGAAGGGAAATAAACACCCACCGAGAGGATGAATTTCCATGAAATTAAAAAGAAAAAACAACCAAAACCCAAACAACAAAATAAAACAAGGCTAAAAACCCCTCATTGCGCTTGCAGATGTATCAGTGCTATTCTCTGATTTTTAAATGGTAACTGCAAAGTTGGAAGCTTTGATGTAGAGCCAGGGAAGGATCTGAGGTCTGGGGAAGGGAGAAGGTCCCAGAATCTGAACCTGTGTCCAGCCTGAGCAGGGGGTGAGGGACACTTGGGGCACAGGGGACACAGATCCATCACCCGGCTGCCAAAGGCACAACCATCCAGTTTGCCCCAAAAAGCTGATGACAACCTCAGAAATCAGCCTTTTCAGCCCTAACCAAATATCTCTTGCTGGAGAGATGTAGCATCCAATCTGGGGCCATTCTCAGATGCGTTTCAGTGCTGAGATTTGGGCTTTCACTTGATTTTTGCTTTTTTCCCTTGCAATTGGCAAGTAAATCCTTGCCTAGAAACACGTCTCTTCATCTCCACTCTTTGTGAGAGTCCCAGATCTGTCTCTCAGATGCTGCAGGAACCCTCCCTCGAGTGCCCTGGGCTGTCCAGCCCTGCCCAGGGCGCTCTGCTGTGCTGCAGAGTTTGGGCCAGTCCATCCTGTGCTCCCCAGACGTGTCCTGGGGGGATGCAGCCACCCCTGACGTGGACAGGGCTGCCGTGACCTTGAAGCAGATCTGGGCAGGGATTTTCCAGCTGGCTGCCCTTGGCTGCTCCAGTCAGTGCTGGAGTTGACTGCCCTGCTGTGGGAGGTGCCAGGCTGCTGCTTGGAGAGCATCAACACAGAAAATAATCAGGGAGGGAAAATCCAGCGTGGAGATGAGAGGAAGGACAGCAGCACACAGCCTCTGTTCTGGCGAGATGGGGAGAAAAGCCGGCATTCAAATACTTCAGCAATTAATTGGGAGTGTGACAGGAAACATGCACTGACTGTAAAGCACAGATATGTGAGGGAGTGCGCAGCACTGGGGATGTGATGCTTTCCTGGGATTCCTGGACATTGTGAGGGGTTTTTTCTGCCTTAAGGGAGCTCAGCTGCCCCTCCTTGTCCTCCCTGCCTGCCCTCCCAGAGCCCAGAGCATCCTGTGGGCTCTGCCCAGCACCTGCTGCCTCACACCCCATCCTTCTGGTGGCTTTTTGGGGCTGCCTAAAAACAGAGGCCAGACAAAATCCAGGGAATAAAAAGCAGTTAAATTTATTGAGGGGCCTTCAGGGACATTTCAGGCACACAAAGCCCCCCAGGAACTGCACCCAAAATGGACCACGAGTCACAGGTTTCACACTTTTATAAGTTTGGGCCATTTGCATATTGGGGTTAATCTCCCAATTCCAGCTTCAGGTAATGAAGTCATTTACCCCAAGTTTGCTGCCCCCAACTCCCTTTTGTTTCCATCTCTGGGGGCCTGAGGCAGTGAGGTGTCCTTGATTGCCAGGCCTGGAGAGGAATTGCTGTGTGTGACCCAAATGGGAAAGCAGCAGCTCACACTGTGTGTGGAGTTTGGAGTTACACACTAAAGAACTGCAGGGTTACAAATGTATGAAAAATATAAAAGCTAAAATCCTAAGGCCTCACCTCCCAAGGGCAAATTCTGTCCTCCAGGGTGTAGGCAAATGGCATGGAAAGAGCGAGTAAAGTTTTTTGGGATGTTTGAGGCTGAACAAATGGGTGGGTGAGGGCTCAGTACCCCCTTTCCCTGCATCCCTGCCTCCCTGCCCAGTGAGGGGACACAGGGCTGCCAGGACAGGGAGGATGTGAGAGCTGCAGAGAGGCTCCTGTGGCTGCTGAGCTCCCTCTGGGACCCATGTCTCTAAGAATAAGTGTCTGTGTCTCCATGGCCTCCGGAAAGCCAATCAACAACACTCGTTAGCTGCCATTTGGGCTCCCAGCGTCTCCAGCCTATAATTCAGTGGCTTGCATGCATTAATTGTCAAGCTTGGAGTGCTACAAAGAAGCCCAGCCTGGCTTTCTTGTGGTTTGCAGTGGCGCCTCGCAGCACAGCTCTCCATCCTTCAGCTCAGGGACTTGGCACAGCAGCCTGGGCCCAGGGCTCTGCTCTCCGAGCTACATCCCTGCTCCCAGCTCTGCTCCCAGACAGCTGGGCTGCCCCTGGGCTGCCCAAGGGCTCTTCTCACCCTCCTCACCCCTTCCTCACCCTTTCTCACCCCTCCAAGCAGGTCTGCAGGGGTTCATCCACGAGCAGGTCCCCGTTCAGGCCCCTTTGAGAACCCCAAAAGCCTTTGCCCTTCCAGTGTGCGCTCCCAGCCGTGCCTCTGCCCTGGGGACCACGAGCTGCCCTCAGCCAGCTGTCATCTCGGGGGGTTTACTGCAAGTTGCACCATTTTTCTTATAGAAACACAGAACCATGGAGTTGTTTAGGTTGGGAGAGACGTCTGAGATCATCAAATCCAAATATCTCCCTAACGCTGACAACTGCACCGCTGAGCTGCGTCCCCAAGAGCCACATCTCCACATCTTTCAGAATCCCCCCAGGGATGGGGACTCCACCACTGCCTTGGGCAGCTGTGCCAGGGACTGACAGCTCCTTCAGTGAAGAAATTTTCTCTTAATATTGAGCCTAAAGCTCCCCTGGCACAGCTTGAGGCTGTGTCCCCTCGTCCTGTCCCTGTTCCCTGGGAGCAGAGCCCGACATCCCCCGGCTAGACCCTCCTTTTATTGCAGAGAACAAGAGGGTTCCCCTGAGCCTCCTCCTCTCCATCTCTCGTGGCCAGAGATGTCAGAGGGTTGTGAGAAGGGAAGGGGTTGGACTGCCAGGCTTGCAGGGGTGAGTACGAGCAGAGCCCCAAACCCAGCCGGTGTTTCCAGAACATTCCCGTGGAATTCCCGAAGGAACCGCGTGGCTGCCATTGGGACAGCACAGATGGGTCACAAACCCACCCCCAGCACTCCCAGAGCACAGGGCTCTGCTCCAGGCTCCACCCGAGCTCTTGGGGCAGGGCTTGGATGTCTCAGTGCCCTTTGAGAAGGCTGAAGAACAAAGAACTCGAGCGGTTTGTTAATTCACACTTCAGTCTGTGTGCCACCAACGTGACAGGAGATTCTGGACATCCCCCCACAGCTGATGTGCCACCAACGTGACAGGAGATTCTGGACATCCCCCCACAGCTGCAGACCCTCACAGTGGGCAGATGTTTGATCTCTCTGTGCTTGGAATGAGCTGTGACCTGCAAACCCCAGCCATGGGTGGGTGCCTGCCGAAGGAATTGGGCTGTGCAGACAGGAACCTTTGCTGTTGTGCCCTTGGAGCAGCAGCTTCTGGGCTTTCTGAGGCTGTGGTCACATCTGGGCCACCCTGTCATCCCCAGTGTGTCACCACAGTGGTGAAGGCTGAGGGAGCTGCACCAGCAAAGCCAGAGCGTTGGGGTGAGGTCGTGCTCCCCTGTCTGGGTGTCACCCTGGGGGTGACATTCCTGGAGCCCTGTTCTGGACCCTCAGCACAGGAGAGGTGGGGACAGGGATCAGGATGCTCAGGGGGCTTCAGAACGTAGCCCAGGATGGGGAAACCAGGCTGG
Organism: Parus major; assembly: GCF_001522545.3. NCBI lineage: Eukaryota > Metazoa > Chordata > Aves > Passeriformes > Paridae > Parus > Parus major. The sequence goes on from NC_031791.1 coordinate 4,970,128, forward strand.
GCCAGCTGGCAGGAGACAGAACTTGAAGGGAGTGAGCCATCTTCACTGGTGGAAGTTTGGAGCAGGTGGAGCCAGGCTCCCCTCAGAGATGTATTGCAAAAAGGGAAATCCCATGTGGAACGTGTTCCTCACCACAAGGGCAGCACAGAGCTGCAGCAGGTGCCCCAGGGAGGTGCTGTCTCCATCAGAGATTTTTAAAAACTGCTTGTGCCAGGACCCAACCAACCTCTGAAGCTCTGCAGCTGCCACTGGAGACTGGGGCTGGACCAAATATCCCTTCCAGCCCAAATCTGCCTGTCATCCTGGGTTTCTCTGGTTCCTAACGCCAGTCTGAGCCCAAGGACCATTTTCAGTTCCATGAACTGGGGCCATGATGATCACAGGTGGTTGGATTGACCCCATCTGCCCATGGGGCTCCTGCAGAGTGAGAAATACCAGTGCTCCCCACCTGAGGCTGCTGATGGCTTTACAGGGAACTTCATTTCTTTCCAGCTGGGTGGAGGTCATCCATGCCCTAATCCCCAGCTCTGCCCCTTGCTGCCCTCCCCGTTTTTGTTTCCCTTCCTGAGGGCAGGGCTGGCTCTGTGAATCAGTTGCAGGAAGATGTGTTTGGCTCTGTTCTCTGGTCCTTTCCTTCACTTCGCCTTCTGGGCCATTCAGGGGCTTCCCACCCATGGTTTTGTTGCACTCTTTGCCTGCTTTCCTCAGAAATAGGAAGCAATTTAGAGTCATCACAGAATCGTGGGGTGATTTGGGTTGGAAGGGGCCTTAAAGCAGCTTCCACTGTCCCGTGTTACTCCAAGCCCCATCCAGCCTGGCCTGGGATCCAGGGGCAGCCACAGCTTCTCCATCCTTGCATGCATTTGTATCCTTGTTCCTTCCTTGGTGCTGAATTTAACCTGCAGCTTCATTTCCCAGCAGCTCGTGGCTGGATCCATCCTACAAACCCCAGCAGCTCGTGGCTGGATCCATCCTACAAACCCCAGCAGCTCGTGGCTGGATCCATCCTACAAACCCCAGCAGCTCTGTGGTCTCTGCCCATCCAGGCAGCCCCAGGAGTGGGAGGGCAGCACATCCAGGGCACAGCTCACCTCAGGCAGGGCAGCTGTGCCACCCCAGGGGCTGAAGGGTCATGGCCAGCATGGGCAGAGGCTGAGGCTGGTTCCTCTGGCTGAGGAACTGGGAAGGGGGCTGGCAGCTCCTCCTCTGTGAGCAGGGCTCTGTGGGTGTGAGTGCTGCAGGGCTGAGAGCAGATTTCCAGCTTTGTGTGCTGAGAACTCGCTCTAATAAACTGATATTGCAGATCCCCCAAGCCTTGGACTCCCCAGCAGCACAGGCCAGGCCCTGCTGTGCCTGCCTGGGTCACATCCCTGGCCTTTCCCAGCAGCAATCACAGCTCAGGAGTTCAGCGGTTTCACCACTGGGCTCCTCAGATCTCCAGAGCTAAATCCACCTGGTCCTGGTGATTCGCTCCTGCTTCTGATGGATGTTTCAGTTTGAAATGCTTCCCAGATCCCCATCCCCACAGAACTGCTCTGGCACTGGGACCTCACACAGCTCTCCCTGTGAACGATGATGCAGATAATTCATCTGTGTGACCTTTTCCTCACCGAGTGTTTCTCTTACATCTTCACCATCTCTTGGCCCTGCAGACTTTTTGGCAGGCTCTTTGCTTCTGATGTATTTGAAAAAGCTTTTATTACCATCTTTTACACCATTAGCAAGCTGCTCCTCCAAGTCATTCCTGGCAGGATCTGCCAGGCTTTAATTTTTAGCTCACTTGCCTTGGTGCCATCCCATTACGTGCACATGGAGTGGGGGCTGGTCCCAGCTAAGCTGCCTCCTGGGCCTGCTGTCTCCCCACATCCCCCAGCCACTGGAATAAAAAAAAAACAAAATGTGGATGAAACCTTTTCATTCTGTTGCAACGTTTGGTGCCTTTCTTAAAGATTCCATTTCTGGAATCCCTGGAAAATTCAGCTTTTGTTGTGGCTTTTTCCCAGCCCAGGCAGAGCTGAAAGGTAAGAGGAGCTGCATGGAAGCTGTTTGGGGAGCTGGTGACACGTGGGGATCAGGGTTCAGCAGTGGGGGTCACTGAGGGGGTGCTGGGCTGTGGTATGGGGTCCCCCAGGTGTTGTGGGACCAACCAGAGCTTCACAGCAGTGAGCAAAACCCAGCTGTGGTGGGATCCCCTCTTGTCTCCAGGCGGGTGATCCCCGCTCTGTGTGTGGCTGAGCAGTTTTTTGTGGTAAAACCCCGATTTTGTGCAGCTGTCCCTGATGCAGGCCCTGTTCCAGGTGCAGGCTGGGGTCCTGGTGGCTTTGGCCCTGCACACACGGCTTTGGGAAGCAGCTCGTGGTTTGCAGAGGACATTTCCCCTCCCTGGCCAGGGGTGAGGAGCACGGGGTGCCCGTGCCCCACAGCACATCACCTTGAGCCCAGAGGAGACCCCAGCCAGCACCTCTGGATGAAACCCTGCCACATTTCAGCCCTGAGGGCTCCACGGTCAGCAGGGAGACACCACTTCATGTCCCCTACAGCGCCAGCCCCGCTCCTGTTCAGTGCGCCAGGGACGTCCCCTGCTCTGCATCCTCCACCACAACCCCTCAGGAGGGAGGAGAAAGGCTTGGGAGTGCGGGGCCGGGGGCAGGACGTGGAATTTTGTCTGGATGGCTGTGGGGTGCAGGTGGCTGATGACAGGATGCTGGAGGCAGGCGCAGGGTGACACTGCTCTGATCACCTGAGCCCTCTGGGGGCACCTTGCAGCCAGTGGGACACACCCAGGGAGATGAAGGCTTCACCTCAGTGCTCTCCAAGGGGAGCTGCTGATTTTGGGCACTGTTGGGAGCATTCTTCATCTGGACAATTGAAATAAGGGATGTTAAATTCCAGAGCTCCTGATCCACGTCAGGTTAAGTGAGCAATCACACACATACATATAATTTTTCCTTCTTGGGCCTTTTTAGACCAAAAACCACCAAATCTTGTCTCCTGCCTGATGCAGACTCTGCTCTGTAATCTCTGGTGAACTTTTAACCGTGTCCTTGGTCCTGAAGGAGGCAGTGGATCCTCTCACACCCACTTTGTCCATCCCAATTACCTTTCCACCCTGTTCCCTTGCACCCTCCCCTGCCCTGCAGCTCTCCGGGGCTTCCAGGGATGAGGTGCCCACACCTGGAGCTGCTCTCTGGGCTCTGGTGCTCTGTGCTGCTCTTTGATCCTGACCATTCTGCTCCAGCTTTGGCTGTCAGGTCTCAGGGAGCAGTAAAGGAATGGATGATTCTCCAGGAGGAGGAGGAGGAGGAGGAGATGAGCCTTCAGCATCGCCTGCCTTTCCCCAGCTTGTTTCCCCACCTCCTGCTGCTCAGCAGCTGTGGGTGAGATCCCAAATCCCTTCCCAGCAGCTGTCCCCTCGCTGGCTCAGGATGGGAGAGGAGAGGGTGGGATGGGGGACCCCAAACACGACAGGACCCCCACCTTGAGCCCTGCCTGGCCCAGGGACAGCCACGACCTGCAGGGCTGGAGGTGCCCAGCTCTTCCCCAGCTCCATGAGCCCCCCGAGGAAGGCCCAGGGCAGCAGCAGGAAAGGTTGGGGTTCAGCCCCACCACTGAGAACAGCTCCAACACCCACGGTTTAGATCTCCCTGGGAAGGAACACACGACCTTGAGCATTTTGGTTTGATCTGGGGAAGGACAGAGACAAGAAACAGCGTCTGAGCCAGCAGCAGGGTGAGCCTCCCCTGGGAGAGCAGGTGGGGAATTAACTCTCACCTTGCTGCCGTTCCCCTGCCAGGTGCTCCTGCCTGCTTGGGGTCTGGGGGGGTGACAGAGCCCTCAGTTCAGAAAGGAGAACAATTAACGAGAAATAAAATACCAGCGAGCCCTGAAAATCACCTACCTGCAAGATAATAAAGAGAAAACAAATCTCCCCTTTTTCATTGAGAGCTCTTCTTAGCTCAGCAGATTTATTGTTGCCTTTTTAAATTTTAACAACTCGCAAGGCCACTGCGCTGGCTTCCATCACATTAAAACTTTTGCTTTTTATTCCCTAATTCGGAGCAGAAGGGAAGCTAAATCACCAGGCAGTGAAAGGTTTGCAGTTGACAGGAGCTGCTGTGAGAGGAAATAGGTTTCTCTTGCAAGGTGTCCCACTGGGCAGCAGGCAATGAGAGGGGGGCTGCCTCCCCCTGCTCCTCAGGGGGGAGAGCAGGTTCCTGCAGTTTTTGGGGTCCCTGGAGTGAGCCCTCGCTCTGAGGTTCAGCCCCAGCACTCCCACCTCAGACAACGTGCATTTCCCAGCTGCTGAGTCGCTGTGGCTCAGTTTTTGGGCAGTTTGGAGTGTTTTCTGGGTGTGTGGTGAGGTGGTTCTGCGTGAGACACGAGGCTGGGGGCTCTGAGCCCTCCCAGGGGTGATGAGGCAGCAAAGACAAGGTGATGGAAGATGTGCTTGGCCACCCACCTGCCACCAGGTACTTCTGTCAAGCTTCATCTACAAGATGGACCAGCAAAAATTCTTTTCTTTGAGTGTCTTTCCTCCCGTGCCACTGTTTGGGAAGGAGCTGGGTGGCCCCAGATGGATCTGGTGGTAGTTCCTCCACGCTGCAGCTCCGTCCCTGCTGTCACTCTGCTTGTCCCTTACACACTCAGTGGTGACCCAGGGCCTGTGCAGCATCTCCCATGGCCTTCAGAAGATGTAGACCATGGCAGTGCAAAGAGATCTGTGGGCTGCTGGGGCAGGATGGGTTTTAAGGTCCCTTCTAACCTGATCCACCCCGTGATTCTACAATTCAGTGCTCCCAGGGGCATAGCCACACTCAGGGCAGCCAGAGCCACACTGGGGCTGTGCCTCTGTGCTGCTGGCTCTGTGCTCCGCTTTCCTGGGGGTAATCAATGCAATTTGCTGATCCTGGTGGCAAAACAGAGGCTTCTTGGTTAATGAGGGGTGAGGAGCTGCCAGTGTGTGCCAGCACCGATCAGCAGCCTGGGGCTGGCAGATGTCCCTGCACACAGACAGGGGCTGTGCCCCCAGCCTGTCCTTGGGGCTGCCTCTCCCCACTGCCCATCTCACCAGGTGTTTGCTCTGCAGGCCAGTCAGAGATGTCCAAAGTGAGCAGAGATGTTCTCACCCCTGGCACGGATGAGATTCCTGAGAGATTGTGTTTGGCCAGGATTCAGGGGAAACTCCCAGCGGGGCAGGTTCTCCATCCTCCTACACCCCCCACACTTTTTCCATGTGCCAGACACAGTGTGCATCCTGCCATGTCCTCCTCCAGGCTCCTGTCCCCTTCCCCATAACCAGCCTGCAGCCAAACCTGGGGGCTCTGCCCAGGAGTGTTCAGAGACAGGTCCTCTTTCTTTACAAAGGAAGGATATTTCACCTGGAAAACAGGTTATCCTGACCTGGCAAAACGAGTGGCCCCAGTCCTGCAGGTGTCTTCAGTCTGGCATTACCCACATGCCAGCACCAGCCGAGGGTGATGCCCGGGCTGTGGGTTTCGTCAGGGTGGAAAGGGAAGCGAGATGGCACAGGCAGGGGTTGTGCAACCACGTGGAGTTACTCATGGTCAGGTGCAGCATCAAGAACCTGCTTTTCACGAGGAACTTGACTTGCTAATGAGGCCTGAATCTGGGTCAGGCATTTCCCACACTGGGGATGGGTACCCCGAGACACGGGCAGAGCACCCGGCTCGGCGCTGGCTGCCACAGCCACGGGTGAATTTCTGCAAGGCTTCTGCCTCCTGCCAGTTGCAGCAGGCTGGGGTGTGTGTCTCTGCTGCTGCTGCTGCTGTGGATCTGGCCCTGAGATCATCACAGAAACTTGGCTTTCAGCTGAAGGTGTCTGATGGGGACAAGTCCCTTCAGGCCCTGGCTCCTCCTGACGACCACGGCCGCCTTCCCCTGGGAGCAAAGTGAAGTTGCTTTGGAGACGATACATTATTTTCTTCAATACACATCAGCCAGACTGGGTGTGCTGCCCTTCCCGAGGTCATCCTGGGGTGGGGAAGAAGTTGACACCAACCAGACCATGGCCCACGCCCCAGAGGTCCTGCCAAGAGCAGGTCCTGCCCCAGGAGAACAGAGCTGACTCCTCTGAGGCGGCTGCCTGGGTCACCCCAGCACTGTCCAATGCTGCCAGGGTGAGAAATCTTTCCCTGACACCTTCAGATGGCTGCTTTCCACGTGCTCCAGAGGATCCTGCCATCCTGGAGAGATGCTCCAGCAGATTTGCTGAGTCCCCAGTGCTGCCCCACAGGGCAAACACCCTGTGACTCTGTTTTATTCCAGTGTCGCTCTGTTCTTTGACCAAAATGTCCAAGACTGGGCCCAGCAGCCTGTTTCATTTGTATGCATGCCTGGGCTCTGGATGTGAATATGAAAATGGTGCAGCAAACAGAGGTTAAAGCCCAGGCAAGTGGTAATCAGATCTCACATCCCATGTGCCGACTGGGATGCCCTCGCCTGATTTGCAGGTTACCCTCGCCTTGTAGTCCTTTAATTCCTTGATCCAAGCAGCACATTCCATGAAAATCAATGTAAATAAGACTCCTGTGGTTCTGCCTCTCGCCATCAGAGCCCAGCACTTGAGTCAGATGGTCCAAAAACTGCTCTCAGCCACTTATTTATTTTTTAAAATGAATCCAGCCTAGAGCAGGATTACGTGGATTAGCAGCTGAGCATTCCCCTGCCGACGGAACATGCCCAGCCAGACGGAGACGCGCTGATGGGAATCCTGTCCTGCAAATGTGACATGTATTTCCATGGCCTCTTGGCTGCTGGAATCTGAGCCCATCTGCTTGGCAGATCCCCAGGTCTGCCTGCCTGGCTCGGGGTGCCAGGCTGGGGCAGGGGGTGCTCCAGACCTCTGCCTGCAGGGAGGTTGTCCTTGCTGGTGGTGTGGATGCTGATGGGGGTCATGGAGCAGACAGGGAAACCTCCCTGGAGCAGGGGGTGCAGCGAGGTGAGGGCTCTGGCAAGCAGCTGCTGGCTTTGCTGGTCGAGCAGGAAGCCCTTTTTTAGCAGGGAGGAGCTCCCTGGTGAAAGCCCTGCAGGTTTGGGGTGGGGGGATGAAGCAGGAAGGCACCAGGACAAATCCCAGGGTGGGAATGAAGGACTGGGCTGCAAAATCGGGCTTCAAAATCTGGGTAAAAAATTGCCGTATAAAATTGGGCTATAAAGTCTCTACATAAAACTGGGCTACAAAATTGAGCTGCCAAAACTACACTGGTGTTTTTGCAGGCCTCAGAAGACAGCTGAGTACCTCGTGAGGGAGCATCAGAAGCTGAGTACCTCGTGAGGGAGCATCCCCAGGACACGGTGTCCAGCATGAGGGACTATGGAAATGGGTGGGAGACCCCCTTGTGCTCACAGAACAACCCCAGTGGGTCCTGCATGGAGGGACACAGCCCAGCTGCTGTTGGTAGGACCCAGTGAAATCAAGAGAAGATCCTCAGTGGTGCTGGGAGCCCCTGGCCGAGCTGGGCAGGGCAGGGTGGGCACCCAGGGCACTGCAGGCAGGGCAGGCAGCGTGTGAGCAGAGGGAGAAGCTCTTCCAAAGGGCCTTCCCCTTCCTCTGCCTTTGCTCCCAGGGTGATGCTGAGCACTAGGAAACACCCACACTTAATAAAAAACATAAAAACCAGCAAGTGGCAGAGCAGGCTGTCCTGTGGTGCTCTGTCCCTGCTGTAGGGAGCAGCTCTGGCAGTGCCAGCTCCCTCTGCTCCCTGCCGAGCACCACGGCAAAGTGGGGAGGTGCCCAGCCCCAGCCTCGTGCCAGGGAAGCCCATTTGGCTAAACAACTTCTCACTGACACCTATTTTTTTAATTTATTTTTTGTTGTTGTTGTTTTCCCCACGCCCCCTTCAGTGGAAGCCTTCCAAGGGTTTTTCAATTGCTGTCCTCTCTCGGAGCAGACAGCTGGCTCCTGCCCCGAGCTGGCCTGCCAGGCGCGCTGCCAGGCGGGCAGGACGTGTGTCCCACGCACGGCGAGCGGGTGCCAGGCAGCTGCACAGCCCTGCCACAGCCACCAGCCCCAGGGACAGGCTCTGCTCTGCCCAGGGAACAGCAGGGGCTGGCCCAGACCCTCGGCTGCAGCTGCCCTGGGTCCCCTCTGGGAGCCCAGGGGCCAAGGAGATGCCAGGGCCAGGCTGGTCACCTCCCTGAGCCAGCACCGGGGGTGTGCACCCCTCTGCTCACCTCACCTCTGCTCCACCCACCCATCTTCCTCTAGAAAATGAGTCTTTAATGCCAGGGAAGGGTCCTGGGGAGCTCCTTTGTGAAAGGGACAGGGCTGCAGGGCAGTGCTGGGCTGTGGGCAGAGGGGAGCAGACCCCCGGTGCTGGCTCAGGGAGGTGACCAGCCTGGCCCTGGCATCTCCTTGGCCCCTGGGCTCACAGAGGGGACCCAGGGCAGCTGCAGCCGAGGGTCTGGGCCAGCCCCTGCTGTTCCCTGGGCAGAGCAGAGCCTGTCCCTGGGGCTGGTCACCTCCCTGCTCTGCAGTGCTGAACCAGCACCGGGGGTCTGCTCCCCTCTGCCCACAGCCCAGCACTGCCCTGCAGCCCTGTCCCTTTCACAAAGGAGCTCCCCAGGACCCATCCCTGGCATTAAAGACTCATTTTCTAGAGGAAGATGGGCCGGTGGAGCAGAGGTGAGGTGAGCAGAGGCTGCATGGAGGAAGGCAGAAATAACTGACATGTTTGATGGTTTCACTCGTCAGCGCGGAGCTGGGGGTTCCTGTCCTGCCAGGAGTGACACAGGATCCTGCCTGGCTCAGCACAAGGATGGAATGGGATTGGACAGAAGGAATGGAACTTCCTG
>NC_031791.1:4979006-4983725 GCF_001522545.3 Parus major
CATTCCCTGGGGAGCCTGGGCAGTGCCAGCACCTCTGGGGGAAGAACCTTTCCCTAAATCCAGCCTGAGCCTGGCCTGGCCCAGCTCCAGCCGTTCCCTGGGTGCTGTCCCTGTCCCAGAGCAGAGATCAGAGCTGCCCCTCCCCTGCCCCTCAGGAGGAGCTCTAGGAAAGCTGTCACCTCCTCTGGAAGTGGCATTGACACCTTTGGTTGTTGCTCTGTCCATGCAGCCTCTGGGACAATGCTTTTAGCTCTCTCCTATCAGGATTTTCATCAGCTGTCCTCAGGATCCCCATCTGGCTCTCTGTGGCCACGTCCTCACCTGCACACGGTGAGAGGGCGTCCCTGGAGAGCCAGACCCCAGGGCTGGAGGTGCCTGGGAGGGTCCAGACCTCCCTCCACTCACACTCATTGGGTACAGCTGGATACCTCATCTGGGGCTGGGTCCTTCAGCAGAGCAGAGGGAATCCAGAGGAGGCCACTGCGCTGTCCACGGGCTGGAGGGTGCTCCACAGCGTGGAGAGGCGATGGGGTTTGTTCAGACTGGGGATGAGAAAGCCCCCAAGGGGAATCTCCACAACCAAGGAGATCACGGAGATGGAAGACCCAGGATCTCCACAAGCAAAGGACGAAGGCAGCAGACATGAACCAAAACAACCTTGGACTGGATATGGGGAGAATAATTCACCATGAGGAAGGTCAAACCTGGCAGCAAGTTGAGAGGCTGTGCAACCTCTGTCCTTGGAGACCTTCAGGACCTGACTGATCATGGAAAAAAAACCCCTGAGCAGCCTGGTCTGATCCTGTTTGGTGCAGAAGGTTGAATGAAAGACCTTCAGAGTCCTTCCACCCTCAATTTCCTGTCCTACTGTGCTGCTGCAGGTGGGGTGCTTTTCTTTCTCTGTATAGTTTTTCCCTTATTATATCTTCTGTCTGAATTCCTTAAAAAGCCATTTCACTGTTGAAGGAATGTCTTGGGAATGGCTTTGCGCTTTCACTTCAGGAGCATTCAAGATTGTTTCCATTTTCTGGTGGCTTGGGGGATTTTTCACACCCATGATTGATAGTGTGCCACACGCAGCAGCTACACGAGCACTTCAGCTGCAAAGCAAAGCAACTCCAACCCACAGAAATGCCACAAGTGACACAGTCCACAAAACCATAACTGTGCCTTCTTATCCATATTCAGGCTGCAGGGTATTTAATTATGGGATCCCAGATTATCAGCACGCACTCCTGCCTGGCTCGGTGGAGGAGGAATGGTGTGTCTGGAATGAAAAGCTGTTCGACACCTCCTTTTCCTTGGTGCTCGTTCAGTGACTCACAGGATCCTCCATGTCCAAAACCTCGATATGACCTGAGCTGGAGCTGGGCCAGGCCAGGCTCAGGCTGGATTTAGGGAAAGGTTCTTCCCCCAGAGGTGCTGGCACTGCCCAGGCTCCCCAGGGAATGGGCACGGCCCCGAGGCTGCCAGAGCTGCAGGAGCCTTTGGACAGCGCTCCAGGGATGCCCAGGCTGGGGGTGCTGGGGGGTCTGGGCAGGGCTGGGGATGGGCTGGATGATCCTGGTGGGTCCCTTGCATCTCAGGCCGTTCTGTGATTCTCTGACACTCCAGGGAGATCATTTGTCCTCTCTGGGACAGCACCAGAACCACAGCACCTGCCACCCCCCTGAAAAAACGCCCAGGGGAAGTGGGAGGAGGCAACACCATCCAGGGTGGAGATGCTCAGGGTGGGGAAATCAGCTGGGCTGCAGCTGCTCTGTGGCAGAGAAGGAGCAGCACCTCCCTCCCTCCCATCCCCGGGCACGGGGCCAGCGTGTCCCGGCACGATCAGGCAGCTCCCGTGCACAGGGCTGCGGCTCTTTACTGGGGGACGCTGTTGAGCAGCTTCCCAACCCTTTCCTGCCTCCTTGGAGGTGTCTGCCACCCCTGGCATGGCACCCAAGGGACCGTGGTGGTGGCAGGGACACAAACTCCAGTAAAATGCTTGGGGCAGTGTTTGCTCCATGGTCCCGCGGGTACCTCCAGGACCCCGCTTGCAGCAGCCGAAAGGGAAGGTCCAGGGGGTCAAGGAACACCCTTTGCCATCCATTTAGAGCTGCTATCCCTCTCTGAGGGCTTGGATACCACCTGCAGCAGGTACAACCCCTCGGTGTCTTCCTCTGGTCCTCTACACCTGTAGATACCTGCAGAGAATCCCACTGCTCTCCTTCAGAACCCTGTGTGTCCCTCATGGGATGGGCAGATGATCTGCAGGGCCTCCTGTTCCCAGTGCTCGCCGTTTGGAGCCATCAACAGGTCCTGGCCACCATCTCCTGGGAGTGGAGCAGGTCCTGCTGTGCAGGGACATCAGATGGGTGGGAAATGGATTGCAGGGGAAGAGGACAGTGTGGTGGTGTGGGGTTCCTCCTCAGCTCTGGAGTAACATAATTATATCAGTAATAATATCAGTAATAATATCAGTAATAAATCAATAGCACTAAATACTGTCAGATCCACCCCGTTGTGAGAAACAGGGAAATGGGTGGGTTTTCCCTTTTGTGAGAGAAACGTGGCAGTTCTCAGGCTGTGCCAGAGGATGTTCAGGTTGGACAGTAGGAAAAGTTTCTCCACTCAAAGAGCGATGAGGGTGGAGCCACCATCCCTGGAAGAGTTCAAGAAACCAGCAGATGTGGCACTTTGGGATTTGGTTGAAGGATGGACTTGATGGTCTTGGAGGTCTTTTCCAACCCTAATGGTTCTGTGTTTCTCCTGTGGCAGGATGAGTGACGTCTCAGCCTGAGCCCTGACTGTTTCCCCTGAGTGAGGACACAGTTCACAGCAGCCCTGTTCACAGAGAGGGATTTTCCTGTGGATTCCCATCCTCGACTCGTCTGACACAAACGAGGGAGCACGGGGGTGTTGGGGTGGAGTCACAGGAGGTGGGGGAATGGTTCAGTCGAGAGTAGGAGTGGGGATATTGCCCTGCGTGGTCCAGGGCACGTTCACCTGCTGAGCAGGGGCTCAGTGCTGCTGGCCCAGGTGCTGGAGAGGGCAGGAAGGGCTGAGGGGGATGCTGGAGCTGGGGTTCTGGCATGTGCCTTCCCTGCCAGCTTCCCTTCTCAGCTGCTGAACCAGTTTGTCCACAGCAGGCCAGTTCCTCCCTCTTTATCCTGGGGCAGTGGTGCTGCAGTGTTTAAATCCAGATTTACCTGGCCTAGAAACAGTTCATCTCACACTCACTGCTGCTTAAAGAGCTCATAGAATCACAGAATCTCAGACCTGTTTGGGTTGAAAGAGACCTCCAGCCCCCTGCCATGGGCAGAGACACCTTCCAATAAATCAGGCTGCTCCAAGCCCTGTCCAGCCTGGCCTTGGACACTTCCAGGGATGGGACAGCCACAGCTTGTGTGGGTAACCTGTGCCAGGGCCTGCCCAGCCTCAGAATAAAGAATTTCTTCCCAAGATCCCATCTAAACCTGCTCTCTGTCAGTTGGAAGCCATTCCCCTCTGTCCTGTCACACTGGGATGATCGTGACCACCTCAGAGGGCAGTGACTCCAACACCCTTCCAAACCAGGAAGGATTTCCCCATGGCTACACCCCTGGAAAGAGCCCAGACAGGGCAGGACATGGTGACCACGGCACCCACATTTCCTGGCCCTTGGCTGGGGCCCATAACCCCAGAAATACCTGGCCACCAGCCCTCTGCGTGGGAGAAGGGCGGGTGGAGAGAGAAACACGGGCTCAGATCCAACAAGAAGGATTCCATCCGAGTCTGGCTGGAGGCGGCGCTTCCCAGAGGTTGGGTCAGCAATCCTGGGTCCTCCTGACCCTTCTCTGGGCTGTGAGATGCTCAGGGTACATCTCCACGTGCCTCAGCACCGGGGACCCACCAGGGGATTGCGTGGCAAGGTGGGCTCTGCTGGGGCACAGAGGGGTGACAGGAGACCCCCTTGTGCAGGAGCCCTGGAGCTCCTCCTCACCCCACAGCTGCACAAGATGGTTTTGTGGTCCGTGAGGTGTTTAAAGGATCTTCAGAATGCAATTGGTCATCTGTGAGCAGAGCAGAGCCTTTCTAGAGATGGTTTTGTCTCTCCCAGTCCTCTCATCTTTTTGTCCTGTGCCTGCAAATGCACGAGCAGGTGAAAAGCTGGTGTCTGCTGTCTTTAATGTGTGGATTTCATACTGGATCCTCAGACGTCTGTGCTGCACCACTGATGAGGTTAATTTACAAAGATGACCTCTTACCATGGCCCCCTGCACTCCCTTGCACACTACACCAGGCTTAGGGGAAACTGAGGCAGGCAGGAAAGGAGGGGCTGGGGATGGCGGAAGGGCCAAATTGCTGGAAGCAAAAGGCAAGGAATAGTTTTTATACACACATTTTATAATTCATTTTATTACACATTATTGCATATACATTTTACTATACATTTTACTATACATTTTATTAAACAGCAGGAACCTCCCCGGCTGTCAGGGAGCAGGTGACCACATCCATGGGGTCCCCCTGGGCAGGGTGGGAGCTGTGGGTTGGAGATGTCACACATGCACGGTGTCCCCCTGGGCAGGGTGGGAGCTGTGGGTTGGAGATGTCAGGGAGCAGGTGACCACATCCACGGTGTCCCCCTGGGCAGGGTGGGAGGTGACCACATCCACGGTGTCCCCCTGGGCAGGGTGGGAGATGTCACACATCCACCGTGTCCCCCTGGGCAGGGTGGGAGCTGTGGGTTGGAGA
>NC_031791.1:4983880-4986697 GCF_001522545.3 Parus major
CACGGTGTCCCCCTGGGCAGGGTGGGAGCTGTGGGTTGGAGATGTCACACATGCACGGTGTCCCCCTGGGCAGGGTGGGAGCTGTGGGTTGGAGCCGGGGCTGAGCAGGGCTCCGCGGGGCGGGGGCCAGGCTCGCTCGGGAGGAGCAGAGGATGCTGCAGTGAGCGTCCGGGGAGCTGAGCTCTCCTCCGGCACTCTTGGACAGAGTTTCCTCCTCCCCCGTGGGCAGAGGCCGGGAACGGCACGTCCTCTCTGGCCGACCTCTCCGGCCGGGTCAGCAGGTCCCGGCTGGCCCGAGCCACAGGAATGCTGGAGCCCTTCTTGACTTCAGCTGGCTTAAAAATATCGTCTGACAAATACCTGCACAAACAAGGGGAAAAAACAAACCCACCTCACCCTTATTAAAAAAAAAACAACAAAAAAATCTGTAATTTTCCACAGCGCTGAGCCGCAGCCTTTGGTGGCCCAGCACCGTGGGGGTCGCAGCCCCCCGTGGCGGTGCCTTGGCTGGAGCTGGAGCTGGTCCTGCCCAGCGGGGCGAGGCTCCGGAGATGGGAGCAGCCGCCCGAGGCTTCCCGGCAGGCTCTGGCAGCCGGCTGAGCCTCGCCCCGCTCCCGGCTCCGGCTCCGGCTCCGGCTCCGCTCGGGGCAGCTCCCCCTGCTCCTCTCCCCGCTCCCACCAGGCTGCAGGGACCACCTGGATCCCCTGGGAAAGGTGGGAGCATCCCTGAGCCCAGGCTGGGGCTGCGGCAGGTGAGGGATGCTCCCCGGCCTGAGCCCCGAGCCCAGGTGTGCTGCTGAGGGAGCACGGAACGCCGCTGCCGCAGCTCTGGAGGGGTTTCACGGCACTGGGAGCTAGGGAGGAGAAATTCCCAATGTGGGCTGTCCATGCAGCGGGGACAAGGAGGGCAGGGAGCGCCCCGTGCCCAGCTGGGCACCGGGCACAGGACTCAGCTCTGTTCATGGGGCTGGAGGCAGCCCCAGGGGGAGAATCCCCTCTCTGTGGACATGCAGCAGGCATGAGCTGCACATCCCAGCTCCATGGGAAGGGCTGTCCCTGCCATGGAACTCAGCCCTCGCTTCCCAGAGGGGTCCTGAGGCACTGGGCAGCCCCCAGCCCTCCTCCTCTGTGCCCCCAGCTCTGGCCTGTCCCCACTGCACTGTCCTGGGGCCTCACTGACTGCATCTTTGCCTCTGGGAGGACTCCCCCATCCACAGCCTGTCCTGCCAGAACCTCCTGTGGCCATGGACATAAACCCAGAGCAGGATCCCAGCAGTGCAGGGACCCTGGCCAAGCTCCCCTCTGGGCTCCTGGGATGCTGGTGCAGGGATGCTGGCAGCTCTCTGCAGCCTCAGGGCTGTCAGACCCAGCTGCTGTGCTTGGGCCAGGCTCCCTTGGGCACTGCAGGAGCCAGGTTGGAGCCTCTGGTGGCCTCTGCTCCTTGCAGTGTCACCTGGTCACAGCGGGAAATGCCCCACCTGACCACGCTCACATCGTCCCCACCCCTCACCCCACACACAGGGACATCACCCCCACGGAAAGTGGCAGCTCTGCCTTCTGCAGGTGCTTCATCCCTGCCCGGAGCCTCGCTCCAGGGGCACAGGGAGATGGTGGCCGGGCTGTGGCTGGCTCCATGTGGCACCTGGCCAGTGCTGAGCAGCAGAAGGCAGGGCTCCTCCAGGGCTCTCCAGGGAAACAACAGGGAGCCTTGGTCCTGTGTGAGTGGCCACAGGGCTGGCTGTCCCTCAGGGTGCTCAGGGTGCCTGGGTGAAGGTCCTGAGCACTGTGGCTGGGTGCTGGGTGCTGCAGCCCAGCTTGTGCAGAGTAGGACAAGGCTGGAGGGCTGTGGGAAGGCATGGCAAGGTTTGGAATGAGGGGTTTTGGGGGATCTTGCAGGATTTGGGACGTTCCTGTCCTGCTCCTGGCTACTGTGGGGCACAAGGTGATCTCTTGGAGCCCTAGAATGGGAGGGCTCTGCTTCCAGAGGGAGCCTGATTGTGCTTCCAGAGGGAATCCAGCTCTGCTGTCAGAGCAGGGATCAACAAGCAGGATGCCCTGGCTGGAGCCTGTCCCAGCTGGGAGAGCCCTGTCCTGGGTGCAGGTGTGTGTGAGTGCTTGCATGGAGCACCGTGAGTGTGTGGGCACACGTGCATGGGTGTCAGCAAGCGTCTGTGTGTGTGTGTTACACTTGTGTCTGTGCCTCTGCCCGTGCTCCTGTGTCCTGCTCTCCTCCCCTTTGGGCAGGGAGGGTGAGATTAACCTCCAGATCCTTCCTACCAGCATGTGCTCCCGCTCTCTCCCTTGGAAATGCCGTTTTTTAGATGAGAAAATATGGAAGCGCCTTCAGTCCCTGCTCAGTGACCTTCAAAACCATCCAGCAAATTGGGCTTGGACGGCGAGCCCGGCCAGATGGCCCTTCTCAAACACGCTGGCCGTGCAAACGGGGTTTTACTCCTGGATCCTGCTCCAAGGCAGCCTCGTGAAACGGCGCGTTCAGTCTGTGCTCTGGGAAGGCAGCCACACCGCCCCGTGCCGAGGAGGAGGCGCTGGGGCCGTGCCAGGCCGGGCTGGGCAGGGACAGCGCTGGCAGCACGGAGGCTTCGGGGTGGTAATTGAATTGTGGAGCCCAGAGTTAAGTGGGAGGGATCCCAAACTGGAGGGGAGAGGGGGTGGGATGGATGGGGATGGTGGAGGGTGCTGGACACCTCTGGGGCTGGTGGGGATGGGCCCACAGGAGTGACGGGGTGGCAGGAGATGGGGACAGGCCAGCGGGGACTCCTGGAGCCCAGGAGAGGAAAGAGAAAACCAAAATACAGC
>NC_031791.1:4987778-5001129 GCF_001522545.3 Parus major
TGAAGGGAAGGGAAGGGAAGGGAAGGGAAGGGAAGGGAAGGGAAGGGAAGGGAAGGGAAGGGAAGGGAAGGGTTAAAAAGACCTGTAAGAGCTGAGCCTCTCTGGAAACATGGGAGACAGCTGGAAAAGATTTAAATATCTTTTTGCTGTGTGTCTGGGAGCTGTGGGTGCCAGCGAAAGGTAGTCTTATTTCTGATAATATCTGGTCTGACACACTCAATGTGTTTAACAGTTTTCAGTTCACTCAGGCAGATGAGCCTAACTAGGAAGCGACCACGCAGGGATTCCAGGATGCTTCATTAGCATGCAATCTGGAGACGAGTGCTCTGCCTCTACATGCAAAGGGAGGCTGAAGCTGTTGCAGAAGCTGTGACTGAGGGATCCCTCTCCCAGATCTGGGGCTGACCAAGTCTCCAGCGTGGATGCCATCCTGCGGGGAGGTGGGGTGCAGTGCCTGGAGGGGTGCTGGGGCTGAGGGCTCTTTGTCACACCCCCCACACTGGTGACCAACAACAGCAACCTCCCCAGCACCACCAGCAGCACGTCCCCCAGGCACTCCTGGTCTCTCACCACTCACCTCCCCGTGTGTCCTTGGTCACCAGCGAGAGGTGGATGATGCTGGTGCCTCCATGTCAGCAGCACCAGGAACATGGGGCAGTGCTGGGACCTGGGGAGCACAGGGGGGTCCTGAATAGGAGCTCAGCTGCCCATAAATGCTTCCCAACAGGATTGCCACAGCCCTGCTGGTGACCTGAACCTCTGGCAAGGGTTTCATGCCTTCACCAGTGTGAGGAATCAGCCATATCCCCGAAGGTCTCTTGCCCAGGAGGTTCTCCCTTGGCTACTGGGGGGCTGTGACAAGTCCTGTGAGCTGTCAGGGTGATGCTGAGCCCAGAGGAGCTGCTGCAGCCTGGTGGTGTGGAGACAGGGAATGGTGTGCTGGGCTGCAGCTTTCCCTGCCCTCGTGCTTGGCCGTGGTGGCTGTGCCAGAAGGGGAGATTAGAGAGTGAATGAAGTTGTTGCACGACATGCACCATTTTCTATGCACCAAAGGTATGTTTAACCACATGGAATTGCTGCCAAGAATTAGCATTGAAGACTATTATTAGCATTGCTATTATTAAAGAACAAATTTCTCCCTAAATGTTGTTCTGGAGCAAAATCCAGTGTATGATTGTGCACCAAAGGTTGATCGGAAATTTTCTGCCAAAGGTTGGTCAGCAATTTCCCACCCAACTGGGATCACATGAAAAATGAAGCCATCAGCTACATGAGACTATTCCTAAAGAATCTGTCTGTTTTTCAGCAAAACTCCAACCCTTCAAAATGCAATGATTTGGATTTTCAACTAAAAAGAAAAAAATAACTCTTGAAATTTCCCCAGATAAAAGTATGAAAATTTAATCCCACTGTGCCACCCTTGGTTTGACAGGATGTGACCTTGAGCATGCCCATGGCAAACATGGGGACAAACCCTGCTGCTGTTGGACACCTGTGCATGGACTGGGGGTTCAGCATCAGTCTTTATGTGATGGTGGAGAATCCATCCCTCCCTTTCCCAGCAGGATAAAGGCAGATTGCCTTCCCTGTTACTGTTCTGGGGAGCGACTCAAGTGCTGGTCTCACCTGGAAACCTGTTCTCTGCACAAAGCTGAGGGACTCCCTGGAATGGTTTTCCATCAGAAATCAGGGCTTTATTGGAATCAAATCTTTCTCTGGGAACTTGTCGATCTCGCTGCCGTTTTCCCGGGAAGAAGCCTCACAGAATCACTTTGACTTTCTCGTTTCAGCAGTGTCAAAATGTTTATTCCCATCATGTCAAAACACGAAGTTCATTTCAGGAAAGTAAAAATATTTCATTTTGACTTTATCATTTCCTTCACTTAACTTCCACTTTATGTTCCGTGAAAGTACTTTTTAATAGGCGCCGCTTGAGATCTCCTCGCGCCACGGCATCCCAGGGAGGAAGCGACGCAGGAGCGTCACACGTGGCGTTTCCGAGGCCTGAATTAGCATTTGGGGGAATTTTCATTTCACAGGACGTGCTGCACGTGTGGCTCTGCCTCACAAAGCAAAGCAGGCGCCTCGTGTGCTGCCAGGGCTGTCTTGGTGTTTCCTCCCCTCCCAGCCCTTTGCAGGCACCCAAAAAACGCTTCCCGTTGGGGTTCTGTCCTGGATCCTGGAGCTGCCGGGATGCTGAAGGGGATGGGGGCTTCAGGACAGCCCTCAGGTGTCGGTCTAGGGGGCTGGGAAGGACAGAGGGTGCACGGGATGTTGTGGGAATCAGTCAGATGGAGATCCTGCTGGCCTGGTGGGGTGGGATGGGAGCTGACACCAGCACCAGCTGAGGACACCAAGCCTTGGCTCTGCCCAGAGGGGCTGAGGGAGGGGGGGCTCAGCCTGCACTGCCCTCCTGGTGTCTGATCTGTGAGATCCCAGAGGTCCACCTCTCCTCCTGCTGCTCCTCTGGCTCCTCACTGCACAGACCTCTCCCTTCGGGTAGGGTGGTGGTGTGATCCCCCAGCTCTGCCCAGACCCTGCTCTTCCAGCTGCCCCTCACCCAACACTGGCTGGCAGATGCTGAGGAGCTGGAAGTCCTCCCGTTCACACCATTCTGAGACCATTCAGACCAGTTTTGCAGCAGCCAAGGTACTGAAGCATCCACCAGCCCACAGGCACTGGAGCATTGGAGCATCCAGCAGTCTGTGCATGTCCTGCTGGTGGACACGGCTCCAGTGCTGTCTGGGGGTATAGACAGGGCAGGTCCAGCCCCCTCACTGCCATGGATGTGTTGGACCTGTCCAGTTCATCCCCTCTGAGCTCCTGTTTTCCCTTTCAGCCTCATTCTTCCCACCATGGAGGTGCTGGGCACCTGACCGAGGCTGGGCACATCTGTGTCACTCCTTCCCTCCCTCTCCTGAATTGTGAACTTCACACAATAAACCAAAGTGTTGAACAGCTTCATCACCATCAGGAGCAAACTGGTTTGTGCCCCAGAGCTGGGGGGCAGAGGAGCCCCATTTCCTGGCCAGGTGGGCAGAGAGGGGGAAGCACAGCTTCCAGTGGACACCTCAACATTCCATTCCACTGGACACCTTTGTCCAGGTGCTGCTGGAAGCCACCAGGGAAAGGTGCAGGGAGTTGCATCTGGCAAGGGCTGTGCTGGCATGGGAAGGATCACAGAATCCCAGAATATCCTGAGTTATGGACAGGGAACCCAGGAGGATCATTGAGTCCAACTCCTGGCCTTGCACAGGACACCTCAACATTCCCACCCTGTGCCTGAGAGCGTTGTTCACGTACTGTTTGAACTCTGTCAGGCCTGGGAGTGTGACCATTCCCAAGGATGTTGGAGATTTGTGTACCCAGACCCCGCCAGCTCTGCTCTGCTCTTCCCCCTGGCCCTCTGTGCTCATCCCAGCCTCTGGAAAAGCAGGGCTGGAGCAGCAGCTGAGAGATGTAGGAGGGCATTGACTCAGAAAGATCTCTGAAATTCCAGGTCTTACCCCACAGAGCCCCAGCTTCCCCAGTGGGCACCTGGCATCTGGGAGCAGGGGGACCCTGGGCTCTGGGGGACAGAGGTGGCAGCTTGGTGTCCCCAGCTCTGCCCCCTGGCCTGTCTGTCCCCACGGGGTGATGGCTGAGCAGAGGGGCTGCAGCTCCAAGGGGAGTGTGCAGCTGGCTGATGGAGCTGCTCCTGCACGGAGCCTCCTGGTGCCGGGAGGATGAGTGATAATTATCCAGGTGCTTGGGAAGCAGGGGATGAGCCAGCCCCGTGTTTCTGCTGGGGGCAGAGGACTCACCACCCCCCCTCTAGTGAATGGCAGCCCTGTGTGTACCTTGCAGCCAGGAATGGGGACACCTGCACCCAGGAATGTGCTGCTCTGCATCCCTGGGGATGAGTGAGGAGGTCAGGGATGCGCCTTGGGCAAGCCAGGGATGGGAGCACCATGGGATGCGAGCAGCTTTGGTTGCGAGGAGCCACAAAGCTGTCCAACCTGTCACCTTCCCCAGCAGCATGCCTGCCTGGAGGGGCTGGCCTCCAAGTGGGGAAACTGAGGCAGCAGGTGAGCGAGCCCAGCGTGTTTCTGCAGCATCGGGAGCTGCTACAGCTCCAGGGTGACCTGGCAGTGTGGGCAGGAAGCTCTCAGTGCCATCCCCAAGGGCTGAGGTGGCCGAGGGTGAGGGCAGGGAGAGGCACCTGCTGCAGCAGAGGAGGAAAAGCGCAGCAGGAGGAACCGAGCGGCACCAGGAGGGAGAGGCACCCACGGAGCTGCCCAGCAGGAAGGGCTGCCCAGGCTGGGACCCTCTGCTTGGCTCGGCCCTGGGGAGCTGAGCTGGAAAAATAAGGCTGGGAGAGAGGGTGAGAAATGTGGGAGGGTTTTGACTAAGAAAGGCAAGACTGAGGGAAAAAACATCTCTGGGCTCCAAGTGGGCAAAAGGCTGCAGAGAGAGGAGGGAACGGCGCGCCCTTGGGCAGAGGAAGGAGGTCATGGGTGTAAACCACAGCCAGGGAAATTTGGGATAAATCCCTGGAGAAATGCTCGGGGGAGGACGGAGGCCCAGGGAGATGTGGGGGCTGGCACCACTCAGGGTCAGGGGATTTTGGGGTCCAGGTTCTGAGGGTGCTGAGGTGCCAGCCTGGCTGAGCCTCCCCGGAGCAGTGACACCAGGAGATGTGTGGCTTGGCCAGCAGGTCCCCAACTGCCTGGCAGGGGGTCAATGAACACACCCCAGCTGCTGGGATGTGCCTCCAGGGACAGCTGGAGCCTCTGCAGCCATCACTGTCGCTGTGGGTTGTGAAACAGAGCACTTGTCAAGTCCCGCCTGTATATTGTATTATATTTATTATATTATATTGTATCTATTAGATTATATTGTACTTCATTATATTATTAGAGCTGTCAGGCCGAGCACTTCCAGGCTGGAACCATCAGCTCCTCAGTTGCTCGGGTAACCTCAGGCCATCCCTTTGGAGCAGGAATGGGGCTGCAGGAACAGGATTGCCACGTGACCGTGGCATGAAAGACGCTGGTACAGGAACAACTGGTGGCACCACGGGTGACAAACAGCACAAGGATGCAGGGAACTCAGTGCCAGCGTTCCCCAGGCATGGCTGCTGGGCAGGGACGGGTCTGCGGTGGGCAGTGTGAGGCAGGAGCGTCCCTGGGGTGCTGGGGAGGGGATGAAGGTGGGGGACACAGAGCTGCTGCTGCAGACACCTCTGTCCCCAGGGCGTGCAGTGCCGCGGGTGTGTCCCCAGGGGGTGCGTGAGGAGGGGGATGCAGGGGGCAGGGATCAGGGAGTGTCCCCAGTGGGTGAGAGCTGCAGGTGGGCGCACGAGGAGGGGTTTGCACCCTCGAGGCTGCCGGGCTGTGTGCGGCTGGGCAGGAAAATAGCGCGCTCCTGCTGCCCCGCCGGGACAGGCGGGCTGCGCGGCTCCGTCCCCACGGTCACCGCACGCCCACAGGGGACATCAGCTGTGGGATGATGGACCCGGGGAGCTGCGGGCGGGACGGGCCCCGAGGGGACGGGGGTCGGGATCAGGATCGGGGTGGGGATCAGGATCGGGGTGGGGATCTCCCCCAGTGTGGAAAGGGGGCGTGTCCTAAACGGGGGCGTGGCTGCGGCGCGGTGGGCGGGGCCCGCTCGGGGTCTCCCCGACGGCGCTGCGGGGGCGTGGCCGAGGCGCTGGGGGCGTGGCCCGTAGTAAAGGGGCGTGTCCCTCCGCGCGGCCGCGTTGCCCGGGGTGACGCGCGGATGCAGCCGGCACCCGTGACGTCACCCGCGGGGCGGGGCCGCGCCCCCCATTCATCCCCCCCGCGCGCGGAGCGTCCCGCCGGCGCCCATCCAATCAGCGGGCGCGGGGGGCGTGGCCGCCGGGCCCCTCCAGCCAATCAGGCGGCGGCCTCGGCCCGGGGCAACAATGGGGGGCGCCCGGGGCGCACGTGGGGCCGCGGCGGGGCCGGGCGGGGGTCGCGGCCCGGGCCGGGCGGGGGGAGCGCGGTGCCGGGGCGCGGTGCCGGGGCTCTCCGCTCCGCTCCGTCCCGCCCCGCCGCTGCCCCGCGAGGCGCGGGGGCACTCCCCTCCCCCGCCCTCCCCCCGCCCCTCCGGGCCCTCCCCCTGTGTCACGGCGGCGCCCGCATTCGGGAACGGGCACGGCGGAGGGAGGGAAGGAGGGAACGAGCGAGCCGCGGCCGCCCCAGCATGTGGCCCGCCCGCGCCGTGGCGGCAGCGCGGCGGCGGCGGCGGCGGCGGGCAGGTGCGCGGCCGCTGAAGCGGAGCGGGGGGGCGTAGGGGCGGGAGCCGCCCGCCGCCGCCCTCGCCGGCGCTGTCAGGTGCGTGCCGCCCGCCAGCATGGCTCCGCCGCGCCGCCGGACCTAGCGCCGGGCAGCCCGCGGGAGACTGCGCCCGCCGCGCCGAGGGCTCCCACTATCTCCGTCCCGCTTCTCCCCGCTTAGGTGCCCCGCCGCCCGGCCCCGGAGCCCGCCGGTCCCCGGCCGAGGATGCCGTCCGCCGCCGCTCGCTCCGGTTCATCTGTTGCTGCCTGACCGCGCCGCCAGCCCGATGGATGCGGCCGCCCCCGCGCCCTGCCCGCCCGCAGCCGCCCCGCTGGCTACCGAGCCGGGAACCGCTCCGGAGCTCCGCGGCTGGTAAAAACCAAACCAAAACCAAATCCGAACCAAAAAACATCCCCCTGCTTCGGCCCGGACTGGAGAGGCGGCCGAGGACCATGCAGCGTGTCCCCCGGCTCGGCGCTCCCGGCACGGCGCCGGGCACAGCCGCCTCCTAAAGCCGCCGGACCCGGGGCTCCCCCGGACTCGGGGCTCCCCCCGCCAGGACCCGCGCATCGAGCGGCTCCTCCTTCCCTTCTCCCCTCCAGCTGGGCAGGGAGCCCGCCTTCGCACTCCTCTCCCTCTTGAGATTTTGGGGTTTTTGTTGTGTGTTTGGGTTTATTTTTTTTTTTTTTTTTTGGGTGGAAACCGCCCGTAACTCCGGGGGGGGCTGTGGGGTGGCAGCGGGGAGGCGACCATGGAAGAAAAGCTCCAGGCGCATCAGGTGGAGATCGACCCGGATTTCGAGCCGCAGAGCCGTCCCCGCTCCTGCACTTGGCCTCTCCCCCACCCCGACTTGGCGGCGGAGGAGGAAGATGGGGGCGCGGGGGGAACCCCGGCGCTGGCGGCCGGCGGGGACGGAGCCGAGAACGCGGCGGCCCCGGTGGAGCGCAGAGTCGCCGCCGCTCCCCCGCCGCCCCCCGGCGCGGATGTGGGGCAGCTCCGCAAGGCCAAGACCTCCCGGCGCAACGCCTGGGGCAACCTCTCCTACGCCGACCTCATCACCAAAGCCATCGAGAGCTCGCCGGAGAAGCGCCTCACCCTCTCCCAGATCTACGACTGGATGGTGCGATACGTCCCCTACTTTAAGGATAAAGGAGACAGCAACAGCTCCGCCGGCTGGAAGGTACCTGACCCCCTGACCCCAACCCCAGCGCAACTTTGCCCTCTCTCCCGAAGGTGTGCCGGAGCTTGGAGGTTTCTCCCGGGGCAGCCGGAGCTCGGTCCTGGTGGGGAGGTCTGGGGGATCCCCGCCGTCCTCATAGCTGGGGAGATAAGGGCCCGGTCAAGTTTTGGGGAGAGCCGGTGCCTCGTGGTGTTGTGTTTTGGAACCGGGGTGAGCTTGTCCCGGTGCCACCCGCCGGGCTGAGGCTCGGAGCGGTGCCGCCGTCCCCCGGCAGGTCGGGGCGAGGGATGGCGACAGGCGGCTCTCCCCGGTGAGCCAGCCCTGGGCTACAGTGAGTGCCAGCCCCAAGTTCGGGGCTACAGCGAGCGATAAGCCCGGTATCAGCGCTCTCCTGGCCGTGCCTGTGGGGACCCCGGCCGGGGCAGGTCCCCGTGTGCCGGTGGCAGGACAGCCGGACGGAGGGCTGTTCCCACACTGCCGTCTCCAGACCGGCTTTTACCCGGTGCATTCCCGCTGGCTGAGCCCCCGCCTTCTCCGGGGCCGCGTCCCCCTCCCGGGGGGCCAGGCAGGCAGCGCACGCTCCCCGCGGCTCCAAGCTGGCATTCCCCGGCTCTCTGCTCGCCTGGCACCCTGGGCTCCTTAGGATTCCCTGGCGCAGGCGGTGTTCCCCTCTCTGGCGCTGCGAGCTGGGGATCGGCACCGGCCACCCCAGCCCCGCTGAGGGCACGGAGGGTGCTGGGGCTGGCTCACCCCGGCCCCTGCCCCTCTGGCTGGGCTCTGCGCTGAAAAGGGGGAAGAGATCGGCTGTGTCCAGATGGTGTCAGTAAAAAGGAGCCAGTTTCTCTTAAGTCCTCCCCTAAGCCCTGTCACCTCCAGTGTGATTAGTGTGTTACCAGGCTCCGGGGGCTCCCACACCAGCCTAATGGCCCTGGCACGCGTGTCCTGGCTCCTTTGGGGCCGGCCAGATCCAGCCCACCTCGGGGGTCCTTCTTGGGTGCAAACGGGGTTCTTTTGGGGCAGGAAGGCTGGGCAACAGGGCACCGGTATCCAGGCTGTGGGAGCTGCTGTTGTGCAAGGGGATGGGCACCCATTCCTGATGAGGGCTGAGGGCAGCTGGTGTCCCCCCGGTGAGGGGAGGGTGTCAGGGCTGTGGAGGTGGCAGGAGGTGGTGCCTGTGTGGGGCCGCTCAAAGCTCTGCCCGGGGTGAGACCTGCACAGCCCTGGGCAGGTGAAGGGTCTCCCACCATGGGGACAGCAGGGGATATGCACTGATGGGGTCTGGAGATGTGTCAGGGCTCTGGAGCAGGGACTGGGATGAGGAGTGCAGGGATTCCCAGGCAGTCACACGTGTCATTGGGGCCTTCATGTTGTGTGGTGTGCAAGGAGGGAGGACAGGCTCAGAGTCCAGCTGCTATTGAGCACCAGGGTTATTTTCAGGGGCTGCTTGCTCAGGTGGGCTCCCCTGTGTGCACCCCTTCATGGGATGCTGTTCCCTTTCCTGGCTGATCTCTGGCTCGGAGCTCCTGTGCCGTGGCTCTGCTGCCTGGGCTGCACTGCTGGGGCTGATTCCCTTGCCCTGGTTTCACTGGGATTTGAACCCTGCAGCTGAGGACTGCCCTGTGAAGTGCCCTGCACTCCGGGCTGGGCAGAGCAGGGTGCCCTGGAGCCTCTCCTGGTGCTGCAAGTGCCCAGCTGGGGCTGGAGCTGCGGGGGGTGGCAACAGCCCAGGGTGACAAACAGAGACCCCCTTTGCGTGGTGGTTTCATCAGACACCAGCATGTCAGGGGTTAAACGCCTTCCCCACAGCCCATGGTCCCTCCTGGCTGTCCCCTGCCCCAAACCCCCCGGGTATCCCCTCCCTGGGTGCTGAGGGAGCCCCCAGGGCTCTGGGAATTTGCTGTTCCCTGCCTGGGAGAAGCAGGCAGGGCTACAGCTTTTCAGTGCCCAGCACGGCAGAGTCGCAGTGAGGTCCCGGCTACTTTTTTGGTTGGGTCCTTCACAGCCTCTTTGTGCTGGCCAGAGCAGGATGGTGGGGTCTGAGGGCCCAGCGTCCCCACGGGCACTGGCTGTGCTGCTGTAGGCTCTGTAGGATCATGGAATGCTTTGGGTTGGAAAGGACCTTAAAGTCCATCTCATCCCACCCCCTGCCACTGGAGCAGGTTGCCCAGAGCTCTGTTCAGCTTGGCTTTGAACACTTCAAATCCCACTCTTGACTTCTCCAAACCCTCTCTGCCTTGCTCCAGCACTGGAGAGACCTTCACAGCCGGACTCCTTCCTGCATCCAGCTGGCACAGGGGGTGCTGAATGTGCACCTGGCTGTGGTGTCTGATGTGTCTGTCAGGAATGTGTGCCCCAGGCTGGTGGTTGTCTCCTGAAAGGGAAGGTTGTTGGCAGGGGTTGCATTTTGGGGTCAGGCCTCTCCTTCCCCACCAGGCTGCGCACTGCATTGCATGGTGTCATAAAATCCTAGAGTCTTGGAATGGTTTGGGTTGGAAGGGACCCTAAAGCTCATCTCATTCCACCCCCTGCCACAGCCAGGGACACCTTCCACTATCCCAGGCTGCTCCAAGCCCTGTCCAACCTGCCCTTGGTCCCTTCCAGGGATGGAGCAGCCTCATCATTCACGGTGAGGTAAACTGAGGGACGGAACCCAAAGACCTCAGCCGTGCCCAGCCTTGGGACCAGGACCAGGACCTGTCTGGGTCTGATGGAGAACGCAGTGGGGATGCTCTGGCTGCTGATCCTCGGGAAGTGCATCCCCCCACGGGCTGAGCTGTCGGGATTGTGCACCAGGAGCTGCTGCTGCTGCTGCTTCCCGATGCAGGGCAGCGGGCTCCCGCTGACTGACAGTTCTGCTTAATTAGGGAGTTGTTATTTTATCAATTCCAAAGCGCTTGAAGTTTTCTGCTCCAGCTCACGCTTTCCTCTTGTTAATGGGAAACCAACACCCTCAGTCAGAAAGGCAGCGGCACTGATGCATTTTAAAGGGTTCTGCTTGCTCCGGTTTGACATCCAAAATATAACAATCAAGCCATCAGCTGGTGGATGCCTGTTTGATGCGGCTCTGACAGCGCTGAAAACCTTAATTTCCCAGCCCTCCCTCCACCTCCTCCTCCTTTCTATTGCCGGGTCAGTAGCGTGGCGGCTGTGCCTGCCATGGGGGCCGGGGCTGCCGTGCAGAGACACCCCCCTGCCAGGTGCCACCGTCCTCCTGCAGGCCAGGAAGGAAATGAATTAGGGAGAAAAAGGTGTGGAAACGGTGTGGGAGTGGGAGCGTGGTCAGAGTTCCCATTGCTGCTCCAGGGTTTGGGGTTCCAGGCTGCTCTGTGGACCCCTGAGCTGTGGCTAAGGGGGAGAGGACCCTTCCAGCGAGCAGCTCCTGGCTCTGTGGCTCTCTCCCTGGTGCCACCTCCCGCTCTTCCCCTCCTGGATGGGGCCAGTGCCTCTGGAGCCGTGCCCAGTGTGGCTGGAGAGGCTCCAGGCAGCGCCTGGGACCGCTGGCAATGACTCTCCCCACTGAGGGCGTGGGTGCTGCCCCTGGGGTGGCGCAGCAGTGAAGGGACACTTAGGGAGGATGGTGTGACCTGGCCCTGGGGTGACCTGGGGGTGCACATCAGGCTCGCTCCCGTTTGTGCGGGGATGGGCAGTGTGGGGAGCAGCCGGCCGGGGGCTCCAGGAGCCGGCTGAGTGCGGGCTGGCCGCTCAGGGCTCCCCTTGGGGCAGCTTGGCTCGGCTCAGCTCGGTCACGTATCCCATCCTCGCCATATATGGAGATTTTTCCAGCAGCTGGGAGAGCCCGATGCTCCCGGAGAGAGAGCTGGGAGCTGGGCCGGGAGCTCCAGGGGTCAGGAGAGCCCGGTCAGCCCGAGGAGCTTGCAGGGCTGGGGGGAGCTGGGCTCCTTCACCCTGCTTCAGCTCCTGGATGTGCCAGCCTGGCTCTCCTGTCCCCGCAGCACCCCCGGGATCCCTTGTGAGATGGGGACCCCCCCCAGCACAGGCAGGGTCCCTCTGGATGCTGGGCTGGGGTCTCTGACCCTCCATCATCCCGGGGCTGGAGCGGGGGTCTCCCCACCTGTTCACATCCCCCTGATGTGCTGCAGTGCTGCCGTCAGTGTGGCTGTGAGGAATCCCCTTTCCTCCTTCCCACCTCATTTTGCTCTCTCCTTTTGGAGGTTTTCATCTTCAAATTTTTTTATTTTTTTATTTTTCCCTTCTCTCCCTTCCTCTGGAATCGCTTCTCATGCAGCGCTAACTGCTGAAGTAACACAAACCTGCTAAATGGTCCGGCTTTATGATAGCATAAAAATGATACTACAGAAGCGAGTGGGGCTTTATTAAACCCCAGGGAAAGGCTCCAAATGAACAGCTTGCTCTGCTCTTAGCTTCCTCCCCCACTTCCCCCTTTATTTTTAATAACCACTGGAATATAAACTACAGTTAAGATCCTGTGGACTAGAAGAGTGCTTGCAGCCTGGCATTCTCACTGTCCTTCCCCTTGTGCTTCCTTCCCTCTGTGTCCTGGTGCTGGCATGGGAGGAGGACCAGCGTCCTGGGCTGGGAAATGGATTTTGTAATTAAAAAAACCTTGGAAATATTTTTTAAGGAGGCTGTGGGTCGGGCCAGGAGTGAGCTGGGGCTCCTTGGGACCCTCACTGGGATGCTGCTGGCAGTGGGAGGCCCTTGGGGCTTAAGGAGTGGTGTTGGACACCTGTCACCTCTGGGTCATGGCACAGAATTTACAGAAAAGGGACAAATGTCCCCTCCCCATGCATCAGCAGGGTCTGAACATGGATTGGACCCCCATCCCCAGGCTGCCTCCTCCATCTCGGGGGTTCATCCCAGGCCTCACAGCCACCGTGTCCTTGGGTCTCCCATGGGGATGCTCTGGAGCTGGGTCTGCCCTCGCCCTGACACCCCCCTGTCCCCTGCACCCACCACGGTGGGCTCCCTGCTCCCAGCTCACGTTACTTTTAATTATCCTGACGCTTCCCGCCGGCTCCCAGCGAAGGTGCCTGCTTAGTGCCGGGGTGAAAGGCACTTTGGGTTACGGAAGGACACGCGGAGGCTCGCCTGTCTGCCGCTGAGGCTCATTTTGGACAGCATCTGTTCATTATTATGTGGTGCCTTGGCCGGGTGCCAGCCAGGGGAACTGAAAGCCCCGGCACAAAGCTCGCTTTCACCCGCTGCAGGGAGGAGGAGGAGGAAGAGGAGGAGGAGGAGGAGGCGCTGGGCGGGGAGCCCAGGGACCCCCAAGGCAGGCTGGTTCCTTCCCTCCCAGCAGGGATGCTCCATCATCCCAGGGCATCCCGAGCTGCTGCCTGCTGTGAGGTGTCACAGAATCACAATCAGACTGGTTTGTGCTTGAAAATCATCTTGTTCCAACCCCTTGCCACGGGCAGGGACATCAGGAGATGTCCACCCCTGGGACTGCTGCTGTCCTGTGGGGTGGGGCTCAGCAGCAGGATGGGGTGATATTGGGGTCTGTGTGTCCACTCTGTCAGCAAGGGACTCATTCTTCCCCTCCCCAGGACCCCCGTGCATCCCTCCAGGCCCAGCAGGGCCTTGGAGCGGGGAGGCTCTGGGGCTTTTGCACTGGGGTTGGTGGCACTTTGTACCCACTGAGCAGCAGCGATTCAGCCCAGCTCCTGCTCCCTGGGGCCTGTAGGGCTGAGGAGAGTTCCAAACAGCCCAGGATGCTGGCAGTGGGATGGCTGCACCCGGATCCCCTGGTGCTGACAGACTGTGGGGCTGGGCAGATCCCAGGGGGTGCAGGCAGCGATGCTGCCGGGCACCTGCGGTCTCTATGGGCACGTGTTCCCTCGTGTGTTCCCTCGTGTGTTCCCTCGTGTGTTCCCTCGTGTGTTCCCTCGTGTGTTCCCTCGTGTGTTCC
>NC_031791.1:5001189-5003354 GCF_001522545.3 Parus major
TGTGTTCCTGTGCCTGGGCGTGCCGGGCTCCCCACACGCGCTCAGCCCATGCCTTGCGGGAGAATGCGCGTTGGGAAGGACCCTCAGACACCTCGGGCTGGCTCCTACTGACCACTGCACTCCCCTCCTGGGAGCCTGGGCTGGTGACAGTGTCCCCCTGTCCTCGGGGACCTTGGGGGGACACCAGGTGACTGTGCTTTGGGGCACAGTTTGGTTTTTTTTTGGTTTCAAAGGCTGTGGCTGGGTGGGTGGGGGTAGCCCAAGCTGGGGCACTGAGCAGCCGCCTTTGATTTCCTCGGGACGGGGAAAAAACAAGCCCCACCAATTCAAAACCACACAAAACACCCCCCCTGCCCCCCAAAAAATGAAAGAGGCAATGGCACGGAGGAGAAGAAAGGCAGGGGTTGTTCGCAGGCGCCTGGCGCGGTGCCAGCGCGGGGACGCTCCGGAGCAGACATGCCAAGCTGTAATTGCAGACAGGCTCATTTCGAGAGACGAGACGGTTATTTTTAACTCGCGTTAAGGTAATGCACTGATCTCCTGCCTGTGGGTTCAAAAGTTCACCCCCCCTTCTCCCCAAAAACCCCCTTTGCTCGCTTGCCCCATGGGGGTACCTCTGGTCAGGCTGTGAGTGAGCCCTGGGAAGCGCAGCCTGGCGCTGCCCACACCCTCGCCCTCCTCCTGGGGAGCCTGGCTCATCTCCTGCGGGGCTGGGAGGAGGCTGCAGCCAGGCCAGCCCTGGGGTGTGTGGAGATGGGCATTTGTGGGGCTGTGCCAGCTCCGTGCCCAGCCCTGGCGCTGCTGAGGCCCCCAAGGAATGCGCAGGGGATGGGTGCCAGGTCCTGCTGGGAGCCCGATGGGAAAGCCTTGCACTGCTCTCACTGCCCACTTTCCTGGTCCCCAAGCACTCTGCAGTCCTGGCCACACGCACTGGTGGCTGTGCTGCCCCAGGGATGGCTGGCATCTCCTCCAGCAGCCAGACTCGCAGGGCTGACAGGGCAATGTGGGGGTGGTAGGACGTGGGTTCCCCCTTCCTCAGCCTCACCGGGTGTCCCACAGGAGGGTTGAGCCTGCAGATCACCTGTCAGGCTGGAGCAGCCCATGAGCCCGATGCTCTCAGTGCCATTTATTGGACTACACTGAGGTGTGGCCACCTCTGCCCTCGTTTTTTGTTTTTTCCTTAAAATACATTGCACAGTGCCAGGAGGGCATTTGGGACAGGGTGTCACTGGGACCCATGGGGAGCCTGGAGATGAGCCTGGCACCTGCTCCCCAACCCTCTGCCCAAACCATCTGAAGGGAAAGTGCAGCAGAAACGCCCCAAAATGTGTCAGGTTTGGACCTGTACCAGCCGTGATTAATCCTTTCCCCCCCTCCCCAGGCTCTCCCAGGAGCTCAGCAGCTGGGAGCTGGCAGGAATGAGGCCCCGGGGTGCTCCCGAGCAGGAGCAGCGTGTCCAGCCCCTGTCCCCAAACGCCCTCTCGCCCGGGTTGGTGGCGTCAGCAGTTTGCCAGACGGTTGGGAACTCCCTGCATGGCTGAGATGGCTTTTGTCCTCGGCTGTCGCATGGCTGGGGCCGCCAGCTGCAGGTGCCGCGCCGCTTCCCGCTGCCGGCTCGGCTTTGGGGGAATCCAGGGGGAGCTGAGGCTTTCTGAATGTGTTTTGTGGCGTTTCTCTGCTCGTCACAGCTCGCTGCTGGCCCTGGAGCTGGGGTGAGCTGTGGTGCCATTATCCATAATGAGTCTGGGGGGATGGCACGGCAGGAACTGCCATCGGGTCATCCCTGGACTGTGACCCCGGCACAGCCGGGAGCATCTCCCAGCACACGGCCACGCGCTTTTTGTGCAGTGCCAGGAGATGGGAAGGGCTGCCCGGCATCTCCCAGCACACAGGGATGGGGAATGGGGGGTGTGGGGACACCACTGGCTCCATCCTGGCATCTGTGAGTGCTGGGGGAGTGGGCACCACACCATGGCACACCATGAGGTTTGGAGCGTCCCCAGAGCCTGCCAGGGCTGTTGGATGTGTTTGATAGTGCAGGGTTGGGAACATCCAGTGTGAGCTGCCAGGGAGACCGAGACTGTGACCGTGCTTAGGACCCTGCTTAGGACCACCCTGTGGTGGTTGCAGGGCACTGGGAGCCATCCCATATCCCATATCCCATA
>NC_031791.1:5003818-5004918 GCF_001522545.3 Parus major
GATGAAAATGGGCAAGTGCCCATCTCTGCCCAGCCACACCACCAGGTGGGCAGCCAGGACACATCATCTCCTCCCTGCCCCGGGTGCAATGGGTGTGCAGGATGCAGGGGAGGGATTCACAACCTCGTGGAGCGACAGACTTATAAATTTTGACTTTTTTTTCAAGACTGTCAAACCTATGCCTGTCCCAGGGATGTAAGACAGCATTTTATTGCTGCCTGCTTGATGGTTGTTCCCTTCTCCTCTGTGGCTGTGATTTATCTCTGCACTTTGCGCTGATTGGATTAGAAGTTTAAATGCTAAGGGTGCATAACAATATATTTTTCTTATTAATATTAAAAAATCATTATTGGATTTTTTATAGTTCTGTTTTGAATTGAATCCCCTTGCTTGATTTATTCTCTCTCCCAGAGTAGAATTTAATGCTAATAGGAACAATCATTGCTTTGTTTTGAATCTTTGACTGTTTGGAAAACTTTCCGTGCAAAGGGAAATTACAGCATTATTAAGAGTCCATTAAAAGAGGGTTTGCCCATTCCTGGATATTACCTGTAAGCTGGAGGGAAAACAAAAAAGCCAAGACAAGGAGTCTCTTTTTCAGGGCTTCTGCTCACACCCTCGCTGAGGTGTAACGCAGTGATGGCGCTGGTTGTTAAAATCGGCTCTGTTCTGTCGCAGGGATTCATTCCTGGTCCTGTTGGCTTGGTGCCGGGTGTGTGGCAGTGGAGGCACAGGTGGAAGGCAGGAGCTGACTGTGGGACTGGGGGTACCTCCACTTCCCGCTGGATTTCATGTTTTTAAGGAAAATGGGAGAAGCAGGACAGCAGCTCCTGGCTGATGTGTCCTGTGGGTACCAGGCAGAGGGATGGAGGATGCTGAGTTCCTCCCTGTGCTGCCCTTTGCCTGGGGATGCTAAACCCTCTGCCCATGTGTGGGGATCACCCAGTGCCCACCCAAGCCCTGGGACCCTCCGTGTCCTCGTGGTTGTGCCCATCTGGCAGCCGCCTGCAGCAGTGCGGGGCAGAGCCCCACGGGCAGCCCTGGGGAGCAGGGCCAGGCAGGTGGGATTGGGCTGGGGACACGGTGCCAGGCAGGTGGGA
>NC_031791.1:5005277-5008898 GCF_001522545.3 Parus major
GGTGCCAGGCAGGTGGGATGGGGCAGGGGCTGGGGACACGGTGCCAGGCAGGTGGGACAGGGGCTGGGGACACGGTGCCAGGCAGGTGGGATGGGGCAGGAGCTGGGGACACGGTGCCAGGCAGCTGGAGACGTGCCTGGGGCGGGCACAGCAGCAGCAGCAGGGAGCTGTGCCAGGCTTGGCACGCAGCAGCAGGGCTGGCAGGGCACCACAGCCTGCCCGGGCACGGCAGGGCAGGCCTGGGCACCCACGGCCCTGCAGCACCAGGGGAGCGGGAGGGTGGGGTGTGGGGTGTGGGGTGTGGGGGGCATAGCTGGGAGCGGCAGGAATGTCAGCCCCAGGCACGCAGGGGCCACGTTGTTGGTGTGAATCTCCCGTGCCAGGCCACCAGCCTGCAGCCCAAAAACTGCACCTGGGACCCCTCACTCTGCTCCCCAAAGTTTGCACACACTATCCTGCACCTGCTCCCCATGCCCTTTGCACCCCACACTCCGCTGCCCAAGCCTGCTCCCTTAATCCCGTGCCCTGCACTTCATGCCTTGCTCCCCACACTCTGCACCCCTCATTGTGCTCCCCAAAGCCTGTGCCCACTGTCCTGCACCTGCTCCCCATGCCCTTTGCACCCCTCACTCTGCTCCCCAAAGCCTGCACTCTTGCACCCCAGAGCTGCACTCTTCTCCCTTCAGCATGCACTGTGCTCCTCGATCTCTGCTCCCTGCTCCCCAAAACCTGTGTGCTCTACCCTGCATCCTGCCCCCCAAGCCCTGCAGCCTGCACCCCACCCGCCTGCACTCCCTCCCACACGCACTTCCAGCCATCCTGCACACCCCATACCCTGAACCCACACACAGAGGAAACCTCTGTGCCAATGCCCACATGTCCTGATGTGCTTGGCTCTGTCTCCCAGCCCCTCCGTGCTCTGTGGGTTATGGGGTGTCCCCCCCTGGCCCCATGGCACACCAGCAGCAGTAGTTGGGATGGATCCCAGATGGCTCTGGGGGTGCAGTGCTGTTCCTTGCTGCAATGGAGTGAGGATTCCCGGATTCCCAGATTCCCAGCAACACGTTCTCAGGTGTCCTCCCACGTGCCAGGACTTCCTGGCTGAGATTTCCTGCTGCCCATTCCAGGGCCAGGTGATTCTGGGATCCTGGCAGGGTCTGCTCACCCCCTGCGCAGATTTTTTGGCTGTTTTCTTGTTTTCCCTCTGTTCTGGAGCCTGAGTGCACCAGCCAAGGAACAGCAGGCTCCTGCCTGGCCCCCGTGCCAGTGGTGAGACTGTCACTGACTGGGGGGCTTTGAGGTGGGGACCCAGTGTGGGGGGACATGGGGTTACCAGCAGGATGCAGGGTGGGGTCTGGGCAGGTACCTCTGTGCCTGTTGCTGAGGGCAGGGGCACCTCTCTCTGCCCATGTGGGTCTCAGGGTGACCCCACAGCTGGGGACTGGGCAGAGAGGTTGGGAGATGTGGGGTGCAGGACTGTGGGAAGGCTGGGGGGCAGGGCTGGGAGATTTGGGGTATGGATAGTGCAGCATGGGGGAAGGGCTGGGAAGTGGCTGCTTGCAGGGGGGCCAGTCTGGCTCCCCAAAGCTCCCAGTTAAACCAGCAAGGTACCCAACTGCAGGGGTCTGGGGCAGGACACTCCCAGCCAAGATGCTGAGGTGGCTCCTCAGCTGGGGACAGATGCCTGGGGTCCCCTCCTGCCTCACTGAGGCACCCCCATGGTGACACTGGGGAGACGGGGCCAGCAGTGGTCCCTGGCACCCCCCTCCCTGTCCCCAGCTCTCACCACAGCCCAAATCCTGCTCCTGCGTGTGGAGAGTGAGCAGAACCTCCAACAATTAACCTCGTGCCCTGAATAATTCATGGCAGCAGACTCCAGCAGTGCCTCTCCCTGCCCTGCTGCCCCCCAGCACCGCCCAGGGCAGTGGGGTGGGACAGAGGAGGAGTTTGTCACCTGAAATCTGCTGCCAGGGGTCAGGGGTGGAGCGGGCAGGGGATGGAGGGGCAGGTACCCCCAGGACCTGCTGCTCCCCCACCCCCGTGCCTCAGTGTCCCCCTTGTCACAGTGCCAGGGATGGGGAACTGAGCTGGTTTCGCTGCCTGGCTCAGGACACCACATTTTTGAGGGGGGTCTCTGCACAAGTGCAGCTCTTCCAGCAGGGCTGGATTTGCTCCTGGGCGGGTCAGGCCCCCCCATCCAGCCGGGATCTGGCTGCGGGGCCGGGAGCAGCGAGGGGTTAAACGCACTAAAGCCGGTGTGAAACTTTTGGCTGGGGAGCTGCAGGCAGAAAGTGCATTTGTAGCCGCAAGTGGCTGCCTTGAAGACGATCCAGATTTGTCTGGGAGCCGTCTGCTGCTAAAACCCTTTGATCCACTTACTTCTCCCCGGGGAGCTCCCTGCAGCTCTGGTGCTAATGCCCCCATGGCGACAGGGGCTGAGCTGCCAGACGGATGCAGGGGAGACCCCCTCCCGCTGCCAGGGAAGAGAGCAGCCGCAAAGAAATGAGGGGGGACAAAAATAGAGGGGCTTGGGGATACAGGAGTGATGCCACCAGGCGTAATCCATGAGGGGAAGAGAGTGGGTTTGGCTTTTCCTGGGCTGTGGGGAGGGATGGAGGATAGAGGGTTGGGGATTGAGGGATGGAGGGGGTTTGGCTGTTCTCAGGCTGTGGGTAGGGGTGGAGGGTTTGGGGGGATGATGTTGTGGGGAGGGTTTGCATCGTTGGTGTCTCCCCAGGACTGCTGATCTTGGGGGTGCCAGCCCCAAGACCGACTGCCCCAGTGCTCAGTGGGCAGATCCTGCTGGGTCAGCTCAGGTGGTAAAGTGGCTGAAAGGGGAAGCAGGAGAAGGGCAGGCAGGAGGTAAATCCAGTGGGTTAAATGGGATACTGGCAGTTTGGGTCACAGCGACTCTTTTGCTTTTAGCGTAGGAAATATTTAAAGATTGGGAAGCTGAAATCATCTCCTGTACTGGACCTCAAATCACAGAATCCCAGACTGGTTTGGGTTGGAAGGAATCTTAAAGCTCCTTCCATCCCATTCCTTGTCATGGGCAGTGGCACCTTCCACCATCCCAGGCTGCTGCAAGCCCTGTCTTTGGACACTGCCAGGGATCCAGGGGCAGCCTCAGCTTCTCTGGGCACCCTGTGCCAGGGCCTCCTCACCCTCACAGGGAGGAATTTCTTCCCATTATCCCATCTCTCCCTCTGGCAGTTAAGTGGAAAATTCCCATTTTCCAGCGGGTGTTAGGATGGAAGGTTGTGCTCAGCTCTCCCGCGTGGGCAGCTCCATCTCCCTCCCTCCCCTGATCCCCACTGTGGGTGGGTGTCACCCTGTGGATGGGGGTCCCTGTGGGTCCTGGCAGGGCAGTGTGGGACATCCCTCCTGCACCCACATAACACCCATGGGCGAGTTATAGATGGACCATCACCACAGGCTGTGTCTGTGCCCACAGCAGGCTGGGGCTGAG
The DNA here is from genome assembly GCF_001522545.3 of Parus major. NCBI lineage: Eukaryota > Metazoa > Chordata > Aves > Passeriformes > Paridae > Parus > Parus major. The sequence continues at coordinate 5,008,747 of NC_031791.1, forward strand.
GGCAGGGTCAGGGGGACTGGGACACTGTGGGCAGAATAAGGGGGACAGGGACCCTGTGGGCAGGACAAGGGGGACTGGGACACTGTGGGCAGGACAAGGGGGACAGTGACCCTGTGGGCAGGATGAGGGGGACAGTGACACTGTGGGCAGGA
>NC_031791.1:5009107-5020034 GCF_001522545.3 Parus major
CTGTGGGCAGGATGAGGGGGACAGTGACACTGTGGGCAGGACAAGGGGGACAGTGACACTGTGGGCAGGATGAGGGGGACAGTGACCCTGTGGGCAGAATGAGGGGGACAGTGACCCTGTGGGCAGAATGAGGGGGACAGTGACCCTGTGGGCAGGATGAGGTGGACAGTGACCCTGTGGGCAGGATGAGGGGGACAGGGACCTCTTCCCCGCTGGGGTTTGGCAGTGGGAGCTGCCTTAGGAAGACGCTGCCAGCAGCCATGGCCGCGCTCGTGGGGAGGGGAAAATCCCCTGGAGGCTCAGGAGAGGCCAGGGGACGGTCACGGCCGGGGACAGGCAGGGCTGGGGACGGTCACGGCGGGGTCCAGAGGAGGGCTGCAGGGGTGGGATGGAGGTGTGAAGGGAGGCGAGCGAGGAGCGAACAAAAGCCGCATTGAGTGACACAGCCCGGCCGCCAGCGGAGCAGGAGCCCGGCCAGGAAAAACAGGGCCTGGAGCGGGGAGCAGCACATCGTGTCCCTGGCCGCGGCCAGGGGCCTCGGTACATTCTGTAGCGGAGGAAGCTGGCGCAGGACGGGCTGGCTCGGGGACAGCCCCGGGGGGCTCCCAGCGGCGCTGCCCCGGCCCCGGGCCCGGCTCGGGCCGGCCGCGGTTCCGGGCCCAGCGGGCCGGGCCGGGCCGGGGCCGGGAGAGGCGCTGGGCGGGGGCCGGGCCGCAGACAGAGAGCGGGCGCCGTGCCCAGGAATTCGAGGATGGCTTGCAGGCGGCGCTGCCCGGGCAGCAGCGGCTAATTCAGGCTAATTCAATTACAGCTCCGTGTCACGAAGCCGGGGCCCGGCGGCTGGGGGCCCCGCGGGCAGGGGTGGCTCTGAAGGGCCGCCTGGTTCCCCCCGACACCGGCGGCATGGGGGTGTCCTGTCGGCCCCGGCTCTGCGGGGAGACCCTCGGGCAGGGCCTTGTGCCCAGACTGGCACCACAGGCAGGTGCTCACAGCACCACGCTAGCCAGCCCCGGGTGTTCAGACCCCTGAGGATGGGTTTCCAGAGTCGTGAGAAGCTGCTCTCCTGCAGGGATGTGTGACTTCCCGTTGCTTCCTCCCTGTGCCTTGTCATCCTCTGTCCCCAGCCCTGCTGCAACCCACACCTCCCGGAACAACCTAAAATCAACATCCAGGGGGGCTGCGGATGGGTTCAAACCCCTGGGTCCGGGTCCAGGGCGCTGTCACTGCAGTCCAGAGCTGGTTTGTTCTGGTGCTCTGAGCACTGGTTCCTTCTGCCTGTTCTGTTTTTGGGCATTTTGTGACCCCCTCCTGCCCAGACACCTTTTTTTGGTAGTTTTATTTCCAAGTGTGTGATTCCTCTGACTGACACACAAACCCCCACTGGCAGTGTGGCCCTGGGGAAGGTCCTGGGGCCATGTGCTCCTGCCAGGGAGCTGGCTGATCCCACAGCCCAAGGCATCGCTGCCAGTTTGGAGAGGACAGGTTACTGGGGGCTCTTGCTTCAGGGAGACCCATCTGCAATAAAAACCAATCCTGAAGGTGCTGCAGGGCCTGGCTGGAACATCTCCACTTCCTCCTCACTGCAGGAGGGCAGCTGGTCCCATTGCTCGGGAACTGAGTGGCTCTGTGGGGCCGTGGCAGTGTGGGGTGGATCCGGATCCTCCCTCCAGCGGCACCAGGACTGGCTGCCTCGGCAGCTCTGGCTGATGTAATTTTTGCCATTACAGGTAAAACTGCTCTGCCTCGGGCGGCAAACTCCCCTAAGGCAGGCAGGAGGGGGTTGTTGTGTTCCTGTTGCTTTGCAGCAGCCTGCAGGGATCCCGCTGCCTCCCCAGGGCGGCTGCCTGCTTCCCCTCCTCCTCCTCCTTCTCCTTTTCCTCGGGCTGCCTGTGCTGCCTGAGTCCTTCCCAGAGCCGTGCTTGGGGGGCAGAAGCTGCACCACGAATTTCCCGTGCCCCAGCAGCCCCCTGGCTTGTTTTCACCCCTGTTCCTGCTGGGTTTGTGCCTGGTCTGGCAGCATTCCTGCCACAATGTCTGTGGGAAGCATCCCTGTGTCCTGCCTCAGCCGGTGCAGGTGCAGCCCAGGGACCACTGCAGTGGCTTTCCTGCCACCCTGTGTGATCAAACAGCACTCAGAGAGGGGGGACACCCTGCCCAGGGTAAGGGTGCTAGAGTTTGGGATGCTGGGAAGCATCTTGAGCTCTCGAGGGGGAAAGGCAGAGGCTGTGATTGAGCTGGAGGTGGCACGGGGATGCAAAGCTCCCCCTCCGTGGGGTGGGCTCGCTGCCAGCCCCTGCCCATGGCCTGATGGTGGGAGCTGCAGGCAGGGGAATGTGTCCCTGGGTGTTGTTTTGTGGAGACCCAGGAGTGATGGGGCAGGGAGCAGAGTGCTCAGCCAGAGCTGGGGTGCAGTGGCTTCTCTGACCCTGCTCCAGCAGCCCCAGGTGGAGTGGCAATGTCCCCAAGGGGAAAGTCTCCTCCTCATGGCCTCACCAGTGCCCCAGGGGGATGGCAGTGGGAGGGCCAGCCTCAGTGCCCCCAGGGCATGTGCCACAGGGCACAAAGCCCTGTTGGATGTCAGGCAGGTGAAGCTGGGCTGCATTGCCAGGCCCCCACCCCAGCACCCACCTTACCTGCAGGATGTCGCCCGCTGTTTCCCTGGCAACGGCGATGGCATCCCGCACACCTCGGGCAGAGCTTCCCTGCATCCCCTGCGATGTCATCCCTGTTTCCCGGGTAACCCAGCATCCGGGAGCTCTGGCAGGCAGGTACTGAGGGTCCCCAGCTGCCTTCTGCTGTGCCCAGCCACTCAACACCTGACAGCACTGCCAGAAGGGCCGTGCTGCTGCGGGGGTCCATGGTGGCCTTGGGTGGTGGGGACAGGCTGACAAGTCCCAGAGCTGCTCTTTCTAAGGCAGGGGTGGAAGGATGAGGCACCAGCCTGGCAGATTTGGGGGAGCAGGCAGCCCTGCCTGTCATGACAGAGCTCAGCCCTCACTCTGCTCACTGCAGGTGCCTCGTGGGTCTGCTGAGTGTAGGGAGCCATGGGCAGCTCAGGGTGGGAGGAAAAGCAAGGCTTGGGGACCCTGTGCCTGCACACAGGGCTGGGGAGTGTGTCTGGGCTTGTGGGCAGTCAGCATTCCCAAGGGAAGAGTAGCCAAGGGATGCTGGCAAGTGCCCAGGACAGCTGGTCATTCCTGGTCACCTCGGGGTAACTGGTCTTGGCAGGAGGGCACTGGTGAGGTGGGTTAAACCCAGTACAGGCTGGAGCTGGGGTGTTTGCCTGCTGCTGGTGATGCCCTTCATGCCATGAGCCTGTGCTGGGGTGAGTGCACTGGGCAGCAAGTGTCTCCTGTGCTCTGTGAACAGCTTTGCCTGTCCCATTCCCAGGGGCACATCTCAGCAGGACCAGACACCCCCTAAGCCCTGCAGCATCAGGGTTCAGATCCCAGGGCAGGGGAAGTTGGGAGCCCCCCAGGATGGGCAGGTCCAAGTGCTTTCTCCAGCAGTGGATGCAGAGCCAGGAAATTCCCTTGCCGAGGCAGCAGTGCTTGGCCCTGCCCAGGGAATGTGTTTGGATGAAATCAGAGCCTGCAGCGCGGTGCTGGCCAGGATTTCCCTGTGGATCCTGTGCTGTGCCCCGTGGGCTGAGCTGGGAGCTCCTTTGGGGTGTTCTTTGGGGAGCCCCAGCCCTGCTGGCAGCCAGCCCCTCGCCTGCAGAGACCCCCTTGGCAGCACTGAGGGGATGCAGCCAGCCCATCCTGCTGAGCCCCTGGGATGGGGGGATGTCCCAGGGGTCCCCCTTTTCCCACCCATCAGTGGGGCTGTGCCCACAGGGAACAACCCCACAAGCACAGATGAGCTTGCTGGTGACAGCAGGGGTCTGTGGGGTGACACCAGGAGTCCAGGTGACAGCAGGGGTCTGTGGGGTGACATCAGGAGTCCAGGTGACAGCAGGGGTCTGTGGGGTGACACCAGGAGTCCAGGTGACAGCAGGGGTCTGTGGGGTGACACCAAAGATCCGTGAGGTGACACCAGGGCTCAGCCACAGCAGTCATGGGCAGAGCTGTGCTCAGTGGGTGCTGGCAGTGCCTGGGGGGCATCGAGGTGTGTGAATCTCGAGACTTTATCCCTGGCACAACGCCCCACACATTCTGGGGCACGGGGGGGCCTCAAGCCCATCCTTGGGCAGCTGCTGAGCGTGGGGGAAGCCTCCCCTCCTCCTCCTCCCCTCCTGCTCCTGCTGGCTCCCTGTGCTGTGAGGAAGCACAGGCTGCTGGGACCCCAGCCCGGAGCTGCGGGGGTGGCGGGGGGAGTGGCTGCCATTAGCAGGTGCAGAGCAAACGAAACAAAAAGGGGGCAGCTGAGTCAGCAGGGGTGGCAGGGGACACGGGAGGGGGGCTGGGGATGGCGGGGGACACGGGAGGGGGGTACCCGTGTGCAGGGTGGTGCACCTTGTGCCATGAGGGTGTGACTGGAGCAGTATGTGACACCCCACTGCAGGCTGGGGACATCCCGGGCTGGGCTGTGACCCACCCGTGCTGCAGCAGGGCCGGGGGCTGTTCTTTCAGTCCCCTGGGATGGTTTTTACATGTCCCCTGCCACACCTTTGCCTTTGGCTCCTGCCCAAAGCGGGGGCTGAGAACACCCCTGAGCTGTGGCTGCCACAGCAATGGGGGCTCCTTGGGGCACAGGATGGACTCCCTGTCCCTCTTCACCCCCTGGACCCCACACAGGAGCCACCCCAGCTGTGAGCCTCACCCCACCTGCCGTGCCAGTGAGCCCTAAGAGAATCCCCCTTGGGGACACCCCAGGGTGCTGTCACCCCTTCGTGGGTGGGGATGGTGGGTGTCGGCCATGGCAGGGCACTGCAGCATTCTCTGCCAGCACCCCCTCCCTGCCTCAGTTTCCCGTGTCTGCAGCAGGCCTGGGCTGGGGGTTGGGACTCAGCATCCCTCCTTCCCACGGGGCTGGAGCTTCAGAGCCATCCCCGGGGCCGTGTGGTGACCTTGCTCCACTTGCGTGACTTTGGCTGGTGTGACTCCAGCTGGTGGCGCGAGGGGTCTCTGGACCCCCCCGGTGTGTCACTGCCTCTCCCAGCAGGGTCTGTGTGAGGCTGGGGATGCACAGAGCAGCCCCGGGCACAGACTGAGATCAGACACAAAAGGCTCAGCCCTGCTGGGAGCGCCCATCCCCACACATCTCACCCCAGGGTCTGTGCGGGTGTGAGGCAGCTGAGCCCCCCTGGCTGTGAGAGCCTGCCAGGCTGAGGGACCTGGGGACAGCTCTGGGGCTGCTCTGGGGTGTCTGATGTCCCTCAGATCCCGTGGCACAGGGTGCTGCACTCTCAGCTGTGACAGCATCTCCGCTGACAGCCCCTTGTGGCACATGGCACGGGACCATTGGGCTGGCCCGGGCCAGGAGGGGCATTGCCATGAGGCTCCTTCCTTCCCGCTGTGTTTCTGGCTGTGCAGGGACATGGTGACACCGGGGACAGCTCCAGCTGGGGAGTGTTTGCCCCTCTGCCAAGGGGGTGACCCTGGGGGTCTCCACTCCCTGCAGCAGCCGGATCCTGCCTGTGCCAGGGGGGCTGTGCTGGGAATGTGGGGGTCCCGCCCTCCTCCTCCTGTGAACAAGGGCAAAAAATTAATGTGAAAGAGGAAAAAAAGGAATTATGTGGGGTTTGTTATGGAGTTGTTTGTTATGGAGTTATGTGGGGTTGCACAGAATCATGGGTTGGGTTTGAAGGGACTCAGAGCCCACCCAGTCCTGCGCCCTGCCATGGCAGGGACACTTCCACTATCCCAGGCTGCTCCAAGCCCTGTCCAACCTGGCTTTGGGCACTTCCAGGGATGATTTGGAGGATTTTGGAGGGTTTCAGTGTGTGCTGGCATGGATGGCTCTGACTCTAGGGCTGGCTGGGGGATGTGCAGTCCCACAGGGCTGAGTGAGGAGGGGACAGGAGCCAGCCCATGGTGTGTGTTACACTGGGGTGGGCTGTCAGTACTGAACAGCAGCCTGGGGACAGCAGGGACAGCCCAGAGCCTGCCAGGGTGCCATGGGCTTGACCAGATAGACTCGACCCCACCACGGGCTGGAAACTTCTCCTTATTTTCAGGGATGTTTTTTAAATAGTGCTTCTTGCCATGTTTCTGCACAGCAGGTCCCTGTGGTGAGGATTTTCTCCCTTAGAGGCATCACTGAACCCTCCCCTGCTCCACCCTCTGGGCCTGAAACCTGCAAACTGGCACAAATGTTTGTTTGCCTGAGCAACTGGGATTTTATTTTATTATTTTATTTTACTCTCTTCTATTCTATTTTATTCTATTCTATTTTATTCTATTTTTATTTTTTTGTATTAAACTGTTCCATGAAGAATCTCTCAGCCAAAGTCATTTGGTGGCAGGGATATCCCTGCTGTCCTGGCCACCCCTCTTGTCCCCTTCCCCCTCAGGGCTGAGAGCCCTGAGTTCTCCCAAGTCTTTGCCATCTGTGCTTGCTGGTGGTGGGATAAAATCTCTTGCAGAAAGGAATTCCTTCCTGGGAGGGTGGGGAGGCCCTGGAACAAGTGGTCCAGAGAAGCTGTGGCTGCCCCTGGATCCCTGGAATTATCCAAGGTTAGGGCTTGGAGCAGCCTGGGACAGTGGAAGGTGTCCCTGCCATGGCAGGTGGTGGGAAGAGCTTTAAGGTCCTGCCCAACCCCAAACCATTCTGGGATTCTCTGACTCTATGGGAGAAGCAAAAAGCACAGAAGAGCTGCCTCCCATGGGTGTCTGAGCATCGCTGTGGGTCACAGGATGGTGCAGGCTGAGTCCTGCTGCTTCCCCTTCCTCCCGTGGGCAGGGAGGAGGAGGTGGGTGGTTTCCCTCATGGGAACAGCCAGCTCCTCTGCCTGCTGGGCTTGGAACCCCCCACGGGGGCTCAGCATCCTGCTTGGGGCACCTCCTGCATCCCTGGTGGGTGCTGGCTCTCCCTGGGGTCTCTCCCAGCAGGGTTTGATGTGCCTTGCCTCGGTTTGGGAGCAGCTCTGGGTTCTCAGTGTGGGTACAGACAGGACAGGACTGGCAGCCCCAGCCCCAGTGCCAGCAGCAGGGGGGCAGCCAGCAGGGACATCAAGTGGTACCTGAGGAAAAGGGAGTGCGGCTGCTTTAATGGTTTGGCTGCGGTGAGAACTTGGTGTGGAGGAAATTGAACCCAGGGGGAAAAAATCCTGTAATTTCATGCAAAAATTACATGGCAGCTCCGGGTGATTTACTGCAGCTATTTTGGTGGCCAACTCTGGGGTGTCATTAGAGCGTTGCAGGGTAAGCAGCTGCTGGTGGAGAGGGTTTTCCCAAGGATTCTGACCTGGCCTCACCTGTTGGAGGGGGGTCTGGGCGAGCAGGGAGTGCTGAGGGTGGTTTTTGTCCCAAAGGCGAGGGGCTGGTGTCCCTGGCACCCTGCAGAGCATCCCTGGCTGTGGTGGCACCTCAGGGGAGCTGGGCTGCTGGGGCTGGAGCTCCCGCTGCAAAGGGAGGGGCAGAGTCCAACCCTGTGCTCCCCCTTTCTCAGCACCCCCTGCCCCACAGCCCACCCCCAGCATCCCCATGGGGCTGGCTGAGAGCTGGGGCTGGCACAGGTCCCCAGGGCACTGCTGTGCCCGGTGGCACTACAATGTCCCCTGGCCAGCTGCCCAGGGCAGTGGCTCAGCTGCTTCCAGCTCTGAGGGTGAGCGGGTGCCCATGCCAGGGCCAGAGAGCTGAGATGGGCAACACAGCAGCTCAGCTGCTCCCTAACCCCTTCCCTCTGGCAGCATTCCAGGGATACAGGACACGAGGAGGGCAGGGCTCCTGGCTGTCCCTGCGGGCAGTGACCCCATAGCCAGGGAGGGTGTGGGGCCAGCCCATCACCCCGGCACTGGGGCCGTGTCCCTGGGGGGTACCTGGTGCCACAGGGAGCTGCAGCTGGGTCCTGTGTGCCCACAGCTCCCCCCTTGCAGGGAGTGGGGAAAGGCTGGGCTCTCCCAAAACATCCCCCAGTCCCACAGGGGGTCCCCAGCTCCCCAGAGGGGGCACACAGGAGCGTGTGTCTGCTCGTTAGGCACAGCCCTGCTCTGATCTAATGAGCCCTTCGGGGAGCGCCTGGGGCACGAGTGGTGCTGGGGATTTGCAGAGGTGTGGTTCTGCATGCAGAGGTGCACAGGATGCCTTCCTCATCACCCCGGGCTCCTCCTCCTCCCCTTCAGGTCACCTCTTCAAGGGTGGGCAGCACAGACCCTGGGGTGGTGGGGCAGGACGGGGCTTGGGGCAGACACTGTGGGGTGCTGGGACCAGCTCTTCTGGCCCCTCCTGCCCTTGGGAACTGCTGTGGCTGGAGGAGAGGGTGTCACACACAGCCCCAGCACAGCCAGGAACAGGCTTGTTCCTGGGGTTCCTGTCCAGGAATAGGGTTGTTCCCAGGGTTTGGGGCTGGTTTCTCCATCAGGAGAAGCCCAAGGCAAGGGATGTCTTTGTGCAGGCTCTGGTAGCTGGATTGACCATGCAGGTGTTCCCCCAGCACTGAAATCACTCAATACCAGTCCTAATTCTGTCTCCATCCATCCATCCATCCATCCATCCATCCATCCATCCATCCATCCATCCATCCATCCATCCATCCATCCTCTTTCCCCCGGGCTGTTTGGACAACGCTCTCAGGCTCAGGTTGGGATTGTTGGGGTGTCTGTGCAAGGCCAGGAGATGGATTTGATGATCTTGGTGGGTCTCTCCCAGCTTGGGAGATTCTGTGGTTCTCTGACCCATCCCCTGAGCCACCTCACTGGGACTTGGTGTCCGAGCTGGCTTTTCCCCTGGTTTTGGAGGGGACATGGAGTGATGGCAGCTGGCTAAAATAAAGCGGCTGCTATGGCAACAGCAACAGTCCCAGGGCTTGGGAGAGGGATTCTGGGCCCTGTGTGCCACCTCTGCCACACCCACGGGCACTCTGGTTCCAGCCTGGGCATGACGAGTCCCCATGTGGGTTCCTGGCTGGGGGGTGCAGGGGGTCTCACCCTCGAGTGCTGACCCAAGCACCCCCGTGGGGTGTTCCCCTGGGGCCGGGGGGTGTGGGGGTACCCTGGAGCAAGGGCTGGGCACGGGGGGCTGCTGGGGGCCGTGGGGAGCCGTGGGTGGTTTGATGGGTGTCAGTCAGGTCACTAGTGAGTTTGGGAGCTGCTTGTGGTCAGCAGGGGAAGGGAGACACTGGGGCAGCCCTGGAGCATCTGCCAAGCACACAGTGGGGGTGAGGGGCAGCTCCGTGCCAGGGGGTGCGGGGGGGTGCAGGGGGGTGCATTGGGGGCTTCAGTTAGGTCGGACCCACTCAGAACCATCAAGATGTGTGGTGGAGATGGGCCAGGAGCAGCAGGGGGTCAGGAAGGGAATGGGCATCCCCCCAGGGACCCATCCAGTTCCACAGCACCTGTGCTGGTTCTGAAACCAGCCTGGAGCCCAGGCAGCCACAGCCGGGCTCTGTCTGGATCTGGGGGTCGGGATGGGGCTGGCGAGTCCCGGCAAAGGGTCAGGGTGGTGGTTTCCTACCTGGACCTTCTCTTCCAGGAGGGGCAGGTCTGGGCCACGCCATCCCCCAGCCCCGGGATGGACAGGGGGACGATGTTGTGGGATTCCAGAGTCTGGAGCTTGTCTGGAGCCACACGGCATCGTGGAGCCGTGTGCCCCAGGGGCAAGGCTGGACCCCAGCCCGGTGGGCACAGAGAGGGGCCGGGGGATGTTCGGGGGGATGCTCAGGGAGGATTCAGGCTGCAGCTTCAGCCCCAGCCGTCCCTCGGCTCTGCTCACACCTCGGGGGTGATTAGCGGGCCCTAATGAGCTGTCGGCGGCGCTCGGAGCGCGGGGGGGAGGCGGGGATGCTCCGGCCGTGCCGCCCTGGGGCTCCTCGCGTGTCAGCCACCTGCGCCGGGGCCGGCCGGGCGCGGCCCCTCTCGCCTCTAATGGGCATTTGGTTCAATTAGCAGCACGTCAGCCCCGCTCTGCTCAGCCGGAGCGCTGACCCGAATGCGCTGCCTCCGCTCGCCGCCGCCGGCGAGACCCCCGCGGCGGGGGCCGAGTGCCTCCCCCTGCCCCTGCCGTGCCCTTTCCGCAGGCACCGGGCGGGCCCTGCCCGGCTCCAGCCCGGCTCCAGCCCCCGGCAAGGACGGCCCGGGGAGCGGGGACAGCCCCGGATCCCGAGGGGAACGTGGCAGACGGGACCTGGGCACCAGCTGCGGGTGGGGTCTGAGACAGAGCCAGAGGCTGGGGGGGTTTATGGGGCATTGCGGGGGTCTGCAGGGTTATGGGACATTGCGGGGGTCTGCAGGGTTATGGGGCATTGAGCGTTCTGGGGGTCTGCAGAATATGGGGAATTGTGGGAATCTGCAGGGTTATGGGGTATTGAGGGTTCTGGGGGGCTTGTGGGGCATTGTGGGGTCCTAGGGAGCTTGTGGGTCTGGCTGTGGGCTGCCATAGGGCACCAAGGAGCTGATGAAGCAGTGCAGGGGGGTTGCTGTGAGATGCTGTGGGGCAGTAACACCACAAACTGTGGGGCGGTAACAGCTCACAAGATGTGGGGCAGTAACAGCTCACAGGCTGTGGGGCGGTAACACCACAGGCTGTGGGTCATGACAGTGCTCAGGATGCACAGGAGCCCCGTGCTGGGGGGCTGCTCCTGCCCAGCCAGGCACCGCGGGGATGTGGGGAGCTCTCAGACTGCTCACAGCAGAGCCCGGTGGGATTCAGTGGGGCTGGGTCCCGGTGTGGGGCTGGATTTACAGCCACCCCCTGCCTGCCCCCATGGGCTTCCCCTTGCTGGCTTCACCCACCCGTGCAGGGAGAGCTGGTGTGGGTCAGGATGGTGTGGGGCTGATGTGGGTCAGGAATGGCGTGGGGCTGGTGTGGACAGGAATGGTGTGGGGCTG
>NC_031791.1:5020431-5022870 GCF_001522545.3 Parus major
GGAATGGTGTGGGGCTGATATGGATGGAAATGACGTGGGGCTGGTGTGGATGGGAATGGTGTGGATTGAGCTGATGTGGGTCAGGCGGATGTGGGGTGGGCTGATGCCCCCACAGGCACGGTGGGGTCTCGTGCAGCTGTGGCACAGCATGGAGACCTGCTCCTGTCATCGTGGGCCATCCTGTCCCTGTCACGAGCAGCCGGGGTGCCTGCCAGCCCCAGCGGGTGGGCAGCACTGCCACGTGTGCCAGCTGCCACCTGCTCGCCAGACACGCCTGGGCCCCACTCGGGGTGGCCGTGCCAGGACTGGTGGGCTGTGCTTGGCCAGCGGCTGTTCTGGGCAGGATGGTGACACCAAAGCAGGGAGTAGGGCTGCCCATGCCCAGGGGATGGTGCCAGGAGGTGACTGGTGCCCACAGGCAGAGCCATTTTTTGGGTGAATATGATGTCTTTGGCAGTGTCACCATTGAGTATCCCATGCCAGCACCCTCCCTGTACATCATCCCCCAGGGATGAAGCCCCACTGAGGCCGTCAGCAGCTTCTGCCCTCTGGAATATTTCCTCCAGCAGTGGCAATTTTTATGTGCAAGAAGTGAATAAGCATCAATTAACCCCTGGAGCCGTCCTTGTGCTGCTGGCAGAGCTCTTGTTAGCGTCCCTGTCCCTGCTTCCTCCTGTCACCGCTGTGAGAGTCCCCACGGGGTAACAACCAAGGGGCTCCTTTGCTGGATGGCCCGGCAGCCTGGACAGACAGACAGACAGACAGACAGACAGGCAGCCCCGAGGGGGTCTCTGAGAGCAGGGCTGTTAGCTTGGGATGTGTGGGGAGCAGCTGGGATCGGTGGGTTTGCTTGGAGAACGTTTGGTGCTGGGCAGGGAGGGGTGCCGGGCAGTGGTGGGGACAGCACGGGGGGCGCAGGGGATGTGACAGGGATGGGGAGATCCACAGAGCGCCTTGTTTATCCCCCCAGCTCTGGCCAGGGCTCGGATTGCACTGGTTTGCCCCCACCCCGCTCTCCTCAGGGCACGCAGAGGGGAGTTCAGCCTGCTGCACCCCGACACTCGTGGGCACCCCGAGGCTGCTGGGGTGGGCATGGGCAGCGCTGCCCGTCTTGGGGGTCGGTACCTGGCTGGGGGGCTCATCTCGGGGTCCGAGCTTCATCTCGGGGGTCGATGCTCATTTTGGGAGTCCGGCCTCGGGGAATGGCTTCCGGCTCCCACCGCATCATCATCATCATCATCATCATCATCATCGCTGCCAGATGCCCATTGACAGTCAAGTCACTCTCCCAAACAATGGGTCCGGCTAATCCTTTTACAATGGGACTAATTGCTAATCAGACCGATTTCACACTGCCTGTTCCCCTGACAATGAGGCTCGCCGGAGGAGGGCTCCTGGGGGGGTGAGGGGCTCTGTGGGTGCCCACAGCCCCCCCTCAGCCCCCGGCAGACGGGCACCGGCGTGGCACTGGGGTCCTCCAGCTTGGCAAAGGCTCCGGCAGCTGGCGGCTGGGGGCTGGCACGGGCTCAGCCTCGCCCTGCCCTGCTGCCAGCCGGGGCTGAGCAGGGGGTCCGGTGCACCTGCAGCCCTGGTGCCACCTCCAGCTCACCCCTGTGCTCCCCCAGGCGTCTCTGTCCCCTCGGCAGAGCTGTGGGGAGTGCTGGGCCCGCAGTGCGGCTGTCAGTGCTGCCACAGGCCGGGTGTCACCCTGGCACGGGCTGAGTGTCACTGCTGCCATTGGCTGGGTGTCACTGCTGCCATGGGCTGGGTGTCACCCTGACACGGGCTGGGTGTCACTGCTGCCATGGGCTGGGTGTCACCCTGGCATGGGCTGGGTGTCACCGCTGCCATGGGCTGAGTGTTACCGCTGCCATGGGCTGGGTGTCACCCTGACACGGGCTGGGTGTCACCGCTGCCATGGGCTGGGTGTCACTGCTGCCATGGGCTGGGTGTCACCCTGCCATGGGCTGAGTGTGGGCTGGGGACCGATGCCCTCTGTGCAGTTTGGGGGTTGCGGGGCCGGGTTCCCAGTGAGGGGCTGAGCCATCGGAGACGGCTGCACGGGCAGGGGTGACACAGGGACAGAGGGGACGGGAGGGAGGCACAGCTCGGGCGCAGGGCACAGCCAGCTCTGCACTGGAGTCACAGGTGTCCTGGGTGCCCTGGGGCTGGCACCGTCCTTTCCTGAGCTCAGGGCACCCCCTGCCAAGGCAGCTGCTGTCCCTCGTGTCCCCAGCTGCGTGTCACTGTCAGCGGGGCTGCGGGGTGCTGGGTGCCCGGAGCTGCGGGATGTTTGATGCCCGGGGCTGCGGGATGCTGGGTGCCCGGGGCTGCGGGATGCCGTGTGCCCGGGGCTGCGGGATGTTTGATGCCCGGGGCTGCGGGATGCCGGGTGCCCGGGGCTGCGGGATGCCGGGTGCCCGGGGCTGCGGGATGCCG
>NC_031791.1:5022970-5024767 GCF_001522545.3 Parus major
CGGGTGCCCGGGGCTGCGGGATGCCGTGTGCCCGGGGCTGCGGGATGCCGGGTGCCCGGGGCTGCGGGATGCCGTGTGCCCGGGGCTGCGGGATGTTTGGTGCCCGGAGCTGCGGGATGCCGTGTGCCCGGAGCTGCGGGATGCTGGGTGCCCGGGGCTGCGGGGGGTTTGATGCCCGGGGCTGCGGGATGTTTGATGCCCCGGGCTGCGGGATGCCGGGTGCCCGGAGCTGCGGGATGCCGGGTGCCCGGAGCTGCGGGATGCCGGGTGCCCGGAGCTGCGGGGTGTTTGATGCCCGGAGCTGGGGGATGTTTGATGCCCGGAGCTGCGGGATGCCGGGTGCCCGGGGCTGCGGGATGCCGGGTGCCCGGGGCTGCGGGATGCTGGGTGCCCGGGGCTGCGGGGTGTTTGATGCCCGGAGCTGCGGGATGCTGGATGCCCGGGGCTGCCGGGGTGCCCGTGGCTGGGACAGGTCCCTGCCTGCTGGTAATCAGCTCCTGGCCCGCCCCAGCGCAGCCCCCGCCCTGCTCCGTGTGCCCCGAGCCGCGGCCAGCCGAGCGTGTCGGGGTGCTAATGAGGAGAGAGCCGGGTGTGCTGCACCTTGAGCTTAATTGCCGCTGTCTTCTGGCTCTTAATGAAGCTGGGCTGCAGGAGAAGCCGTAGCCTGCCCTTCTCTCCCTCGGGCAGCCTGACCCTGCCAGCCCCGTCCCCTGCCTCTGGGGATGCAGGGTGCCCTGTGCTCCCTCTGAGGATGCTGAATGTCACCCCCCTCCAGCTGTGACATCCCCAAGGCCCATCCCCTCTCCCCGTGCTCTTCATGGCAGCTCCATCCCTGCAGCATCTCCTGCCTCCTGTGCTGAGCAGAGCTGGCAGGGAGGGACTGTGGCCATGGGGGGGTCCCCACGAGTGCCAGGGGCCCGGCAGTGACTGGGCATCACTCCAGCAAGCCCAGCTTTGGCATCCCCAGCTCCCCACAGTCTGTGGGTGCAGGGCACCAGGGGCTGAGCTGGCTGGTGGCCCTGGGCCTGCCAGGCAGTGACAACCACGTGCTGTGCTCCTGTCCCTGCTGCTTGAATGCCAGTGGGAGTTTGGATCATTCTGCGGCTTAAGGAGAGGTGCTGGAAGGGTCAAGGGGACTCTCCCTGCCAGGAGGGCTTGACTTGCTCTGCTCGAAGGTGGTGAGCATTGGTTGGGCGGGTGGTGTCCCAAACATCCCCTGGGCCCCCTCCCCAGCTGTGCAGGAAGGGGTTAATGGCTGGCCCATACCTGCAGTTGCATTTTAAAGATGTGAAATTAAAGCCCGTAATTTATTCTCCCCACACACGAAGGAGCAATTAGTTCTAAACACGGCTTAATCAGTCAGTGCGAGATTGATTTCTGTAGACTTGGATTTGGTGGCTGCTGGCGAGGAGCCAGCCTGGGAGCAATCTCCAAATAAATGAAGTGCAGAGAAGTAAGCCATTACATAATATGATAGATGAGGCTGGAGCTCACTTGCCTCTTCATTAGTATTCCACTGTACACCACAACGGCACCAAACTTTCTCCCCTGTACCGTGGGTTCCTCTCCCTCCTCGTCCTTCTGCCCCTCCTGCAGCTGGGGAGGGGCTGGGGAGGTGTCTCCCCTCTCCAGCAGCCCCTGGCCAGCCCCGAGAAGGGTCACTGCAGACCGAGCCTCTTCCCTGGGCTCTGCATCTTGCCTTTTGCCTCTGGGGAAACCGAGGCACAGGGAGCTGGGGTAGCATCCCATGAGCTGCATGTCAGCAGGGAGAGGCAGGTCAGAGAATCCCACACTGGT
>NC_031791.1:5024867-5032650 GCF_001522545.3 Parus major
AAGGACCCAGGGCCATGGGGACAAGGTGACTGAAGGACCCAGGGCCATGGGGACAAGGTGACCGAAGGACCCAGGGCCATGGGGACAAGGTGACCAAAGGACCCAGGCACGTGGGGACAAGGTGACCAAAGGACCCGGGCATGTGGGGCTGCGGTGGCCAGGTGCCGATGGACTGGGGGTGTGGGGCAGGCAGGTCCTGGGGCTGTGCCCCCCCCGCCACTGTGGCTGTGGGGGACACCAAGGCTGAGGCTCCAGGTTCCCTCTCTGGAATCAGCGAGGCCACCTCATGTCCCACCACACTCAGCTTCATCCTCCCTTCTCCATCACCCCCTTCCCTCTGGGACCAGGAGCTGCCTCTGCTCCCGCCCTGCCCTGCCTGGAGCCGGTGTGGGGGACACCCGAGGGCCCCCCCGGGCGCTTCCCCCGGCGCTTTTGGGTCCTTTCCCTCGTATTTATAGCTGTACAGACTGGGGGGGAGGGTCGGAGGCGTCATCTCTCACACGCATCTATCGTAGGCAATGGTAACTTTCTTGGTTGTGCTATTAGAGTTTGTGTATGTGGCAATGTAAAGAACTGTGTATAGTGCATTGTACAGCATATTTTCATGAATAAAATTGTTTTAAATATTACCAGGTGGGGCTGCTGCTGCCGTCAGTGCTTGTGTGGTTGGGCTGAGAGGGGATGGTGCCCCCCAGGGAAGCTGGGGAGAGTTACCAAGGGTGAGATGTGATGTTTGCTGAAGCTGAGCTTGCATGGTTGGAGGTCACAAAATCACAGAATCATTAAGAAAAATCCTCTAAGACCAGAGAGTCCAACCCAGCACTTCCAAACTCAGCACCAAGCCATGTCCCCACGTGCCACATCCACCTTTGAAACCCCTCCAGTGATTCCACCGCTGCCCTGGACAGCCTGGGACAAACAGTCCTTTCCATCAGGAAATTTCCCCTAAAATCCACCCTGGTTTTGATTTTAGGCCTCTCCTGGCCCAACCTGAGGCTGTTCCCTCTCCTCCTGTCCCTCTCCAGCTCTCCTGGAGCCCCTGCAGGCCCTGGAGGGGGCTCTGAGCTCTCCCTGCAGCTTCTCCTCTCCAGCTGAGCACCCCCAGCTCTCCCAGCCTGGCTCCAGAGGGGCTCCAGCCCTGGAGCAGCTCCAGGGGCTCCTCTGGACCAGCTCTAACAGGTCCATGACCTTTCTGTGCTGGGGATTGCAGTGCTGGGGGCAGCTCCACAGGTGGGGTCTCGCAAGAGCCGGGGGAAGAATCCCCTCCCTTGCCCTGCTGGCCTCTTCTCTTGATTGCAGCCCAGGAAGGGGCTGGTTCCTGTCCAGCCTCTCGTCCTCCAGAACCTTCTCTGCAGGGCTGCTCTTGGTGGGCTCCTCTCCCACTCTGTGCTCACATCCTCACCCCCTCTCTTCCCCAGCCCAAAGCTGCGAGGGTACATCACCCCAGGGTCCCCCCAGGCTGTCACCCCGTGGGGCAGGGACAGCTGGGGATGTTGGGGTGTGCCCCCTGCTCCAGCCAGGGAGCTCCTCAGAGCCGGCACAAGCCCAGGGCTCCGAGTGCTGCTCTCAGCAGGACCCAGAGGTGCTGGGTGTGGATGAGGGAGCCACAGGTGTGCAGGGTGGAAGCAGCCCCCAGGCAGTCCTGCTGTGGGCACAGGGGGTTCTAGTGGGTTTACAGACCCACCTGAGCCTCCCAGGTGTGTCCCTGTCACCAGAGCCACGCATGCTGGGAGCCACTCGCTCTCCTGTGGGCCCCCAGTCCTGCTCACAGGGGGTGACAGGCATTTGGGGACGAGGTCTCACACAGTGCCAACAGGTTGTTTTGGGCTGTGGTGGTGCTGATGTGCCCTGCACGAGGAATGTGTCGCTGCTGAGGGTGGAGGGGAGCACATCCCTAGTGATGTCAGGCAGGGGAAGGGGCTTGGAGTCCACTCCAAAGGGATTCCCTCTGCCTGTGGAGCTGTGGGGAGCGAGGGATCTGGGATCTCCACAGCCCTGGGAGCATCCTGTGGGTTGTGCTGGGTATGTTGTGGGCTTGGCCTGGGTGGTCCTGACTTTGTCACTGCATTTGTTTCCTCTTCACCTTGTCCCTCCTGCCAGGGAAGGAATGTCCCCTGAGAGCTGGCCCTGGCTGCTGCAGGTCCCTGGGGACTCCCTGTCCCTGCCATGACAGGGATTGTGCCAGAGACAGAGCTGGGGGTGCAGCAAAGGGCTGTGACCCACGGGGTGTGGGAGGGACCTGCCAGCTGAGCTCTCCCAGCCCCACACGCTCCGGCTCAGACACCCCAGGGGATGGAGCCCGGGTGAACCACGGTGTGCCCCCCATCCCCGTGGGACTCCCTTTCCTTGGGGGGTGCCATCCCCGCTGCTGACCCCGCCCCTGTCCTTGCTGTCCCCGCAGAACTCCATCCGGCACAACCTGTCGCTGCACACCCGCTTCATCCGCGTGCAGAACGAGGGCACCGGGAAGAGCTCCTGGTGGATGCTGAACCCCGAGGGCGGCAAGACGGGCAAGACGCCGCGGCGGCGGGCGGTGTCCATGGACAACAACAGCAAGTTCCTGCGCATCAAGGGCAAGGCCAGCAAGAAGAAGCAGCTGCAGGTGACGCAGGAGCGCGGGGAGGACAGCCCGTCCTCCCAGCAAGCCAAGTGGTCGGAGAGCCCCGCGTCCCACGCCAGCGATGAGTACGACGCCTGGGCGGACTTCCGGACGCGGGCCAACTCCACGGCCAGCACGCTGAGCGGGCGCCTCTCGCCCATCATGGCCAACCACGAGCCGGACGAGCTGGAGGAGGACGATGGTACCCCCTCGTCCCCGCTGATGTACCCCAGCCCCTCCAGCACCATGTCTCCGTCCCTCAGCGCCCGCTGCTCCGTGGAGCTGCCCCGGCTGACCGACCTGACCGGCACCATCAGCCTGAACGAGAGCCTGGGGGAGAGCATGCTGGAGGACCTGCAGGACGGCTACAGCATGAGCCCCTCCCAGCAGCTCCCCCCGGCCGCCCTGCGGCAGCGGAGCTCCAGTTTCACCTTCAACTCCAAGTGCTCCAGCATGGGGGCCGCCTCCAACACCTACTGCGGGACCATCTACAGCCAGCCGGCCATGAGCCTCATGCGCCGCCTGCCCATGCAGACCATCCAGGAGAACAAGCAGGCCACCTTCTCGCCCGCCAGCTCCTACAGGAACGCCTCGCTGCAGGACCTGCTCTCCTCCATCTCCTACGCGCACAAGGAGAGCATGGTCCCGGGGGAGCTGCCCCTGCCGCAGGCCAGCCCCATGGTGCCGGCCCGTGGCCACAGACACAACCCGCTGCTGTGCGGGGGCGGGGAGCAGGGCTTGTCCTCCTACCCGCCCCACCCGGGCTCTCTCGTGAAGAGCAACGCGTTGTACCACCCGTCACCAGCCGGTCACCACCCTGCGGTCAACACCAGTGCCTTAGCCAATCCTGTCAGCCTTATGAGCCTGCCCAGTGACTCGTGCAGCATGACGGCCGTGCCGCACCACGGGCACCTGCATTCCTACGCTAATAACCAAGGGGCACACATGAGCTTGCTGGATTCGCTGCAGGGCCCCTACCCGGGGGCCGTCCACCCCCCCGTGTTGGGCCAAGACAGGTTCCCAGCAGACCTGGACCTGGACATGTTCAACGGGAGCCTGGAGTGCGACGTGGAGTCCATCATCCTGAATGACTTTATGGACAGCGATGAGATGGACTTCAACTTCGACTCGGCCCTCCCGCCGCAGAACGGGCTGAACGTGCCCGCGCTGCCCGGGGGGCCGCAGCCCACGAACCAGAGCTGGGTGCCCGGGTGACGCCTGCCCCGGCACGGGCTCACCACCGGGAAGCCACGAGGGGAACATTGAGACTAACTTTTTTTTTTCCTTTCTCTTCTGCCTTTGTTTGTTAAGATGGGCGAGAGCCATCGGTCTGAGCTTGAGGTCGAACACGAAACACAAACCGGAGGGTCAAATATTGAGACGGGGGAGGACCCCCCCAGCCCCACGTGTGCCCGGTCTGCAGGTCCTGCCAGCATCCTCTGGAGGACACAGGGCAGGTGGGTGG
Organism: Parus major; assembly: GCF_001522545.3. Taxonomy (NCBI): domain Eukaryota; kingdom Metazoa; phylum Chordata; class Aves; order Passeriformes; family Paridae; genus Parus; species Parus major. The sequence goes on from NC_031791.1 coordinate 5,028,932, forward strand.
GAGAGGCAGCCGGAGCCAGGCAGATCCAGGGGGGTAGCAGGCAGGGAAAGCCTTTCCAGACGGTCCCAGTGCCCCATGGCAGTGGTGCCAGTTTGATTCGCCCTTGGGCTGGGTGACAGAGTGGTGACGGCTGGTGGCGTGGGACCCTCCCCACGTGGGCATTCCCCCTGGCAGGGGACTCTCCTCTGAGCCACCTTGGGATTGAGTCCTCTGGGTAGAAGTGTCAGGAGCTGGGACCCTGCCCCAAGGCAAGGGGGGCTCGTGACCCCTCAGTCCTGGTGGAGACGGGAGCTCTGCTGAGCCCACACCCCCAGGCCACCTCCACTGCAGGTGTCCCCGTGTGGCTGCAGGCAGGTTTTCTTACTCAGCAGCAAGAAGGGGGCGGTGATGGTGAGCAGCCAGCAGCCCTGGGAGCAGCATCTCGGCAGCCCCCGGGGCCTGAGGGTGCCAGGGACGGCTGCAGCCCCTGCCCGGAGCAGGCTGGGCGTGCTCCAGGGGGGTCCTGCTGGGAGTGAGGGTCCCCTGAGCTGGAGGCTCAGGGGCAGCTCGCGGGGGCGGGGAGGGGGGCGTATTTATTTGATTTCATGCACTCTTTTGCCATTGAGTTTTTGCGTTGGAAGGAAGAAAGGGGCGAGCTTAGGGAGAGGGGAGAGAGAGGCCACGGGCAGTGCTGGTGGCTGTGTCCCATCACGTGGCTCATCTTGGCCATGGTGGGGTGAAAACTGGGGGGCTGTGATGTGGGTCATCCTCGAGGAGGGGCTGTGTGTGTGGGGAGGGGGGATGTGGGGGCCAGGCCTCTGGATGCAGCGTGGGGTCCATCCTGCTCCAAGCTTGGGTGACCCACATTGCTCAGGGAGGTGCCACAGGGTCCCCAGCCAGGGCTGTGGGGCTCCTGTGGGGTCAGTGCCACCATGCATGTCCCAGTGTCTCACTGCCCACCCCAGGGGTGCCAGGAGAGCCGATCCAGGAGCTGTCAGCAAGAGGGGTGCACCCACCTGCCAGGGGCTGGGGCTCCGTGAGGATGGGGACCATGATGCACACGCGGTCCTGCTGTGTGTCAGGACCCCAGGCTGACCCCGCTGCCCCATGGGGCAGGAACGGGCCAGGGACGGCCATCCCGTACAGCTGCCAGGAGCAGCAGGGTTTGGGGGGGTTCAGGCTGGTGACCAGCAGGAGCAACTGGTCTGGAGATGATGGAGGGGCTGGCAGGAGGTGGTGGGAGCTGCTGCTGTGTCCTGTGGGGTCTCTGCTGAGCCGTCCTTGCTCCTGGGCAGCTCTCTGTGACCCCCAGGGCCTGGCTTGCAGCAGGGTCAGTGCACTGAACCAGCACATTTCCCCAGCCCAGCTCTTCCCTCCTTGCCCCAGCACCAGCTCCTCTGCCACGGAGCAGCTGCTGGGTCCCAGCCAGCCCCAGGGACAGGGGGACCCACGGGTGGCACCTCCTGCTCCTCTCCTGACCCACACGGCTGTGACAGAGCGTGACAAAGGAGCCCCATGTGCCACCGCTCCCCTTCACCCGGGGCACACGGCAGGCACGGTCTCTAAAGACATTCTTACGAGTTAATTAATTATGTTTACATTATTTGATCATGTACAGAATTTAATATATTCTATTATATATAATCTTTCTTGAATGCTTTTTTAAAAAGGATTATTCTTTGGTCAGGATCATTACAGCATTCCTTTTATACATCACCTCTCGTTTCAGGCATCTTTCAAATCCTTGGAAACCGATTGCAAGTGGTTATTTTATCCCTGACCCCCCAGTTCAGCACGTGGGTGTGAGGGACCCAGAGGCAGGAGGGCAGCTCTGGCTGCCCTGGAGGAGACGGGGGGCTCTGCCCCCCAGGAGTGGGAGAAAGGGAAGGGGTCCTGGCTTTTCCAGGCACAGATCCAGCAGCACACCAATGCTGGGCAGGCATTTGGAGATGGGATTCTCCCACGCAGGGAGCTCCCCGAGCCCCCTTCGGTGTCACGGCCACGGGCCGGCCATCGCCGTGGCGGGAGGAAACCGTCCCCTCGTCCCGCGGCCGCCCCCGCGCCCCTGCCCCTGCGTGGGCACGGCCCTCGCCAAGCTGTCGTGTGCTTCGTGACCGTGGGGTTGTCGTGTGTGCGGTGCAGTCGTGTCGGTAACGTCGTGTGTTCAGTGGTCGTGCGGGGCGAGGGGCGGCGGGGGCAGGCACGGGCACCCCCGAGCGCTGGCACCCCGGGGGCTGCGGGGACAGTGACCGAAGGACCCGGGAACGTGGGGACAGTGACCGAAGGACCCGGGAACGTGGGGACAGTGGCCAAAGGACCCAGGGCCATGGGGACAAGGTGACCAAAGGACCCAGGGCCATGGGGACAGGTGACCGAAGGACCCAGGGCCATAGGGACAAGGTGACTGNATATTATATATTATATATTATATATTATATATTATATATTATATATTATATATTATATATTATATATTATCTATGATGATGGTGCCTCGGGGAGCAGTCTCTGCTGCAGCTGCAGAGCAGGAGGAACAGGCTCACCCTACAGCAAAGCTGAGCCCCCCGGCCCTGCCTGTGCCCCCTGTCCCACCCCAGGAGGAGCCCGGGGAGCTCAGCAGCCTCAGCAGGACGCAGGGAACCGGGAGAGGCGGAGATCCAACATCTCCGTGCTGCTCCTGCTGTCCTGCCCTGTGCCAGCTGCACTCTGCAGGAACATCCCTGAGATCCAGGGGACGCTTCTGGGGAGCTTTGTGCCCAGTGCCGGGCTCCGGCTGGGCAGGAGCGGCTGGGGCTGTGCCACTGACCCTTCACAGTGACCCGGGACACCGGGACACGGCTCACGGGCACTGCCTGTGGGCTCCCGAGAGGATCCCCCGACACCTTCCATCGGAGATAACCCCGAGAGGCTCCGCTGCAGAGTGTGCAGCTCTGTCCCTGCGCGGCCACCGCGGCTCTCTGTGCTGCACCAGCTCCCTCTCCTCTTCCCCTGTGTTCCAGGAATTCCTCTCCGGGATGAACCGCAGGGATCCAGCCCACGGGCACCGTGTCATCCCCGGAGCTGCAGCCGGGCCCTGGGGGGGACAGGAGCCCCCTGGGCCGGGAGCCAAGGGTGCAGCATCCCCCTGCCAACAGCGCCAGATGTGCCCACAGCTGCCCCTGGAGCACGCGGAGGGAGACAGGGACAGAAGGGTGCAGGGAAATGAGGAGGAAAGCCTTCATGTGTCTGTCATGAGATACTCCCTTGCAGAAATCTTGGAAACCTTAGAAAGAGTTTTTGCTCAATGTTATTAATTAAGGCAAAAGAATCCCCATATGGAAAGAGAAACAGTCAAGTTATATTTTTGCTAAATACGCGGCACCATATGGTAACATACAGAAAATTGGCCACATAGGCAGCCCAGAATATATGTTACCATATGTTCATATGTACTTTATAATTTCTTTGTTTTTGAAAAAGGGCATTGTCTTATGGGGCAAAAATGAGCAGCCCACCCCAGGGAGGAGGAGAAACAGCACAAGCTGCTTGTGCTGAACGAAGCCCAGGGAAGCAACGCAGCCAGGTTGGACGGGGCTTGGAGCAGCCTGGGACAGCGGGAGGTGCCTTGCCCATGGCAGGGAGTGGAAAAAGATCATCTTTGCTGTTCCTCCCAACCCAGCCCATTCCCTGATTCCATGGTTAGGGCTGTCCTGAGCAGGGCCAAGTGCAGGGACACCTTTGCCCAGCTGTCCCCAGTGCCA
>NC_031791.1:5033100-5034417 GCF_001522545.3 Parus major
AGGGCTGCTCCCCCCAAGGGCAGAGCCCTGGCACTGGGGACAGCTGGGCAAAGGTGTCCCTGCACTTGGCCCTGCTCAGGACAGCCCTAACCATGGAATCAGGGAATGGGCTGGGTTGGGAGGAACAGCAAAGATGATCTTTTTCCACTCCCTGCCATGGGCAGGGACACCTTCCACTGTCCCAGGCTGCTCCAAGCTCCGTCCAACCTGGTCTTGGACACTTCCAGGGATCCAGGGGCAGCCACAGCAGCTCTGGGCAACCTCAATATCCCAACTAACCCTGCCCTCTGTCAGTGTTAAGTGCTGTCACTCCAGCTCCTTGTCAAAAGTCACTTCCAACTGCCTCTTTCCCTGCTCCATTTCCCCCTTCATCCTCTTCCAAGGACAGGCTGCAGCTTTGTCTTTCCCTGCCCTTGCACAGTACTCCTGGCTTTGGGGAGCAGCAGCAGCAGCTCCTCTGGAACCAGGATTTAATCCCAGAGCTGGGGCTGGGCTCCTGTGGCTGCTGATTAACAGCCCGTGAGTCTGCAGGATTCCCGAGCTTTCCCAAACACCCTGAGGATTTCAGGATGCTGCAGGAAGCTGTGCCAGGCTGGGACTCTCTGAGTCCTCTACCCCAAACCCATCAGCACCAAGCCAGAACCCCAAAAATCATTCCTGGGTGGGCCTGTGGGGCCACAATCGGGCAGAGGTCTCTGCTAGCAGACACCTTGGCTCCTGTCACCCCCCTGGCTCCTAGGTGACATCCCAGCCAGTGTTCCTGCTGGGAATCCAGAGCCCCTGTCCCTGCTGGCCACCAGCTCCTCTTGCTGAAGCTCCTCTTGAAGTTTATTGGCTCTCCTGGTGCCACCTGCCCTGCCCTGTGCTCAGAGATGATGACAAATATCTCTTGGTCCAAGGAAGGTGAGAGTTCAGTGGAATTCCCAGCAGAGAGCAAGGGCTGCTCCTGTCAGAGTGGGAGCTGAGGGAGTGTCCCCCAGTGTCCCCACCCTGCCCAGCTGGCCCTCACCCTCTCTGGGGCTTTTCCCCAGGAGCATCTCATGATCTGTGCAGGCTCTGGTGCCTGGTGCTGCAGCTCAGGGGGTGCTGGGCAGCTCTGGGACCCCTGCCCAGCCCTGCAGTCCCTCAAAGGTCCCGACAGGCTCAGCTCACTCAGCGCTGGTGCCCCCAGCCCTGCTCTGCACCCTGTGTCCTGCAGGTGTAGGTGGATGTGAACCCCAGCCCTGCTCTGTGTCCTGCAGGTGTAGGTGGATGTGAACCCCAGCCCTGCTCTGTGTCCTGCAGAGATCCAGAGGTGTCAGGTGGATGTGAACCCCA
>NC_031791.1:5036255-5037494 GCF_001522545.3 Parus major
CCCGCAGCCAGCCGGACTCCACACGAGCAAAGGCAGGGTTTGCTTCCAGCCCCACTTCTGAGCTCCCCCTCGGCTTTGGAGCAGCTTCATTAAAAGGAAACACAAACCAGAAGCAGAAGGAAGCACTTTTAAGTTGCTGGCAGCTTTGCCTGTCTATGAGTTATGAGGTCTTGCTTTATTCATGGGGCAGGGAAAAAAAAAAACGCTTATCTCCTCGGAGTCCATTATGTTTCATTTGGAGCCCGGGTGCAGTCGGTGCTTTGGCAGAAATATCCCGCTGCCCCGCTCACCCGCCCGAAACTTTATCTCCCTACTTCATTACTGGGAGTTGCACTCACCCCGGTTTATCAGCGGTGATGGAGTGGATTGCTGACTTCTCTGCTGTCCTAGCAAAAATGAGGATGGAGACATTCTGCTCCAGGTTCCTGCTATTTTCAGAGACCTTGGCTGCATGATTTATTCATAAAAAAGCCATTATTTATGCCAAAGAAAGAAGACAGAATGGGTTAGCTTTTTAAGTGCTTATAATGCATTATATGGTACCTTAGCCTGCCAGACATCATTTATAATTGTAGAATCCCTTAACCTCCTTTTTCTGTTTTCCCTACCCTTCACATCAGTGCAGAGGGTGATAGCAAACTCGGTAATTAGCAGAAGTTGACAGATGTGGCAAGGAGAGGTAAGGTGAAATATCATCGAAGGAGACGTTTCTCCAGCACCCAAAGTGAAGGAGGACCCTCCCTCCTGCCAGCCTTGATCTCCCAGCACAGGCAGAGCTGGGAGTGCAGCCCCAGCACGGAGGATTGGCTCAGGGACCTGACTCTGGGCCCCATCCAAGCCTGATCCATCCTCCATCCTGGCCTCCATCTTTTCCAGTGGCCTGCAGATCTCCCTCCTGTCCCGAGGAGCCCATCCCTGCTCTCCCTGCAGACACTGCCTGCTGCCACCAGCCCCTTCCTGAGCACAATGAGGACAAACCTCAGGACAGCATCAGCCAAAAGAACCAAGCCCCAAACCTGTGAATGTGATGGAGCTGAAGAGCAGGGAGGCTGTGGGCTGAGGCTGGCAGAGCTGGAACAGCTCCTCAGCTCTGCTGCCACCATCACGGTGCCAAGGCCACCTTTTGTCACCAAGCAAGGCTGTGTTTGTCACTCTGGGGCTGGGCTGTGCTTGTCCAGGTGAGAGCAGGCCACACCTGAGCTCCAGAGCAGCCAAAGTGCTCCCTGCTCCCCATCCCTG
>NC_031791.1:5040940-5059828 GCF_001522545.3 Parus major
ATTGAAATACTTGAAATATTTTGAATATATATTTTGAAATATTTTGAAATATATTTTGAAATGTTTGAAATATTTTGAATATATATTTTGAAATACTTGAAATATTTTGAATATATATTTTGAAATACTTGAAATATTTTGAATATATATTTTGAAATATATTTTGAAATATTTGAAATATTTGAAATATTTTGAAATACTTGAAATCTTTTGAATATATATTTTGAAATACTTGAAATATTTTGAATATATATTTTGAAATATTTGAAATATTTGGAATATATATTTTGCAATATTTGAAATCTTTTGAAGACATATTTAAAACATTTTGAAATACTCATCCAAGCTGCATTTTATCCCAGCAGTGCCCGTGCAGCCGAGCTCAGGGGCAGCACTCCAGGATGATCTCTTGCCTGTCCTCCTGCTGTGCAGCCCGATTTGTGACCCCACTCTTGTCCTGCGTGCAGAGCTGAGCTCTGACCTTCTCCAGTGCCATCCCCCAGTGCCACCAGGAGCAACTGGTGCCAGCGTGGGCTCGGATTGGTGCCAAGAGCTTGGGCACCACAGCTCAGAGCCTGTTCTGCTCCGAACTGCGATGGAAATACAGCTGGGCTCAGGACCAGCCTTCCAGAGACGGCCTTGGAGCAATCCTGCCTGGGGAATAATAACTGGGGGATTGTTATTTCTATTATATCTCATATGTTTATCTTATATCTTATGTATTTATAATAGGTATTATATGTTATAGATACTATATATAACTGGGGGATTGTTATTTCTATTATATCTCATATGTTTATCTTATATCTTATGTATTTATAATAGGTATTATATGTTATAGATACTATATAGTATATAGTATTATATATTATCTATTATCTATTATATATTATACATTATATATTATATTTTATATTATATGATTTATTGTATATTATATATTATATATGATATATATGATATATGATATATGATATATTATCTATTCTACATTATATATTATATATTATATAATATGATTTATGGTATATGATATATGATATATTATATATTATGTATTACATATGATATATGATATATGATATATGACATATATGATATTATATATTATATATTACATATTATATGTTACATATTATACATTATACATTATATATTATATATTATTATATATTATATATTATATATTATATATATTATATTATATTATATATTATATATTATATATTATATATTATATATTATATATTNATGCCTGCACCAGTCACCCCCTGCGAACGGGGCTCTGAGGGGCACTTCAGACATCTCACAGAATCATTCAGGGTGGAAAAGCCCTCCAAGATCACCCAGCCCAGCCATTAACCTCCTTCCTGGGCCTGCTGCTGTCGCTCCCGTGTCCTCTCATCGCTGCTAAGGGTCCCATTGAGGCTGAAAGCAGTGGGAAAGGGATTTATATCCCAGAGGAGAGAACAGCATTCCCCGTTCAGGAGGGGGTGAGGACACGATTTTAAAAGCAAATTTAACCACAGCTATGGACTCAGAGTGTTTGGGACAGGCTGGAATTGCTGCCCTGTGCCTGTGTCAGCTCTGAATGGATGGAAGGAGGGAAGGGGCTGCTTTTCCATGTGGTGGGGGTCAGGGGGGCTGTCCAGCCTGTTCCCCATGTTCAAGAGCCCCCCACCAGGTCACCCCCAATTTGGAGGGGGTTATGCTGTGTTTGTTCCCAGCTGGAATGAGAAGCCCACGCTCCGGACTGCGAGATGAACCACAAGGAAAACAATTAATGATTGGAGGTGAGAGGCAGCCTTCCCCTCCGGGCTGCTCGCCTGGGCTGGATTCAAGTAGGAGAAAATCCCCATTAAAAGGCAGTGCCATTTCCAAGCTTCTCGAGTTCAAAAGCAGAGACAGAAATCTCAGCTCTGATTTTGCTTTTTAAGCCTAAGATAAATAAAAATGTAAGAGACGGGAAATAATGTAATGTAATCATCAAGGAGAAGAGAAACCAAAGGCTCGGCTCTCACACACACACGCAAATATAAACACACACACGCAGAACACATTTTAAAACCAATTAAAATCCCTTTGCAGAGAAAGCTCTTTCACCCACTCTCCGGGATACAGGCTATCCGCTTCCTTGGCGCGCTGGATATGAATAATTAAAAGCTAAACATATGTTAAAAAATGCAAACAGTACATGATCCTGGAAACTTCCTCTCCTTATTATTATTTCCACAAGAAAGCTGTTAAATGGTTATAAAACTGGTGAAATGTGCCAACCTTGGCATCTTGTGTGATTCCCTGCTCTGTCTAGGAAGGAGTTAAAACCATTTGGCAGAGACTAACCCATTAGGCCTAATAATTATGAAATTATAGAGGTACTCAGGTGACTGTTAATTTCACACATACTGTTCAGCTCGGTGGCTAATGAGAGCCTGAAGAACTCAAGTGCCTCATCTTTCTTGTTGAATGGTGACCTGCAATTAATGAGCTTCTGCAAGAAAAGGCAGCATTTTGCACTTGGGGCTAATAAGATGGCTTTTGTGCAGCAGCATTGTGATACCAGGAGCTTTCGAATGAAGATTAAGAACTTTTCTCCTTATTTATTTATGAGCTCTACGCAGTCCAAGAGACCACACATGCAGAGAAGCGGCCCTGGTGTGAGTCTTGGAAGAAACTTAAGAGCACAGTTGCTCCGAGGCAATGGCAAAAATCCTCCTTCTCCTGCACTGGGTAGTAATGAGAGGGAACTGCAGACCCCCAGCCCTGGAAGTGTTCAAGGCCAGGCTGGATGAAAGCAGCTTGGGGTGGTGGGAGGTGTCCCTGCCCGTGGAAGGGGGTGGGATGAGATGAGCTTTGAGGTCCTTTCCAACCCAAACCATTGTGGGAGTCTGTGATTCTCTGAGCTGCAACACAGGGTGATCACCTGTGGTGGGGATTGGGGCAGAGTGGGTCTGGGAGAAGAAACAGGCCAAGACCCCCTTTTCCATCACACACTCAGACTCCAAAATAAGTCCCTTATGTGACCGAGCACAGCTCCTGCCTTCGTGACAATTTCCTGTTCAGGACCTGAAATCAATCCCAGAGGTTTCCAGAGGCACCAGTGCATTTTTCTGGCTGTTTCCAGAGCTGCATAAGTGCTGTGAAAAGTGCCTGGCTGGGATGTGTGTGCAGGAACCCCCAGGCCAGACCTGCCCAGCCCAAAACCACAGAATCACCGAGGCTGGAAAAGCCCTCCAAGACCAAGCTGTGAGCAATCCCCACCTTGTCACCACCCAGAGCCACCTTGTCACCACCCAGAGCCACCTTGTCACCACCCAGAGCACTGAGTGCCACGTCCAGGCATTTCCTCTCCTGTGCTGGTGACCCCACCACTGCCCTGGGCAGCCCTTCCAAAGCCTCACCACCCTTTCCATGGAGAAATTCTGCCTAATACCCAACCCTGAGGTCATTCCCTCTCCTCCTGTCCCTGTTCCTGTGAGCAGAGCCCGACCCCCCCGGCTGTCCCCTCCTGCCAGGGACTTGTGCAGAGCCAGAAATGTCCCCTGAGCCTCCTTTGCTCCAGCCTGAGCCCCTTCCCAGCTCCCTCAGGAATTCTCCAGCCCCTTCCCAGCTCCCTCAGGAATTCTCCAGCCCCTTCCCAGCTCCCAAACCCAAACTGGTTGCAGCTCCCCAAGCACAGACATTTGTCAGACTCCAGGCCGTCCCTGCCCTCGCTCTGTCAGTGTTTGCACAGTTATTCTTGGTGGCAGCATTATCATAATCATTATTATTAACACCAATTTTAGCTTTAAATGCCTGCTTGCATTGACATTTGCTTCATGCACGCACACGGAGCACTGAACCCCTCTCAGCTGAAGCCAACCAGCCCCTCAGGGTGTTCCCACCATCACCTGTGTTAGAGCAGCTCAGAAATTCCTCCTCCCACGGTCCTGGCCATTCCTCCTCCCTGCCCTGACCCTCTGGCTCTTGACCTCGCTCCAAACCCAGGCATCCACTGAGAGAGGAGCTGGACCAGGAGCCAGGTGGGATCCAGGAGGCAGGGGCTGCTTCCATGGGCCTTTTCCATCCCATCCTGAGGAGCTCTAGTGGTGCCTGGCTCTGGTTTGTGTTCCTGGCACTAAAACCTGTGGCCTCTCCAATCCCCTGGAGGCTCCAGCTGATCTGTCAAGAGTTTCCCAGACAAAAATCAAATGGGCACCCCAGAAAAGTCTGTCCCCTCTTGCCTGGTGGGTTCCCTGCAGGTTCATTCTTGTGCTGCTTTTCCAGAATGAGCTAAAGATGGTCCCAAGTGTCTCTCACAAAGCACAAAAGAAGTTTGGGTTGGAAGGGACCTTAAAGATCGCTGACAGGAGCTGTTGACCCTGCTCCAGCACATCCAGACTTCTTTGAAACCACGGAGTGCAGCTGTGCTTGCCTTGGCCCCAGTTTTTCTTTGAGGCTGCAAACAGAGCACTCAGGTCCTGGCAGGTCCTGGCAGGTCCTGGCAGGTGCCTCCTCACATCAATTCTCTGCCATTATTTCTACAGTTTACTCTTGAAGGGCTCCAGACAAGAACACACCTCTGCCCGTGGCACAGAGGAGCCCAAGGAGCCCCAGGCTGGCCAGGGATGATCCCCAGAAGAGCCTGCAGCCAAAGCAAGGCCTCCTCCCTGCAGAGGGCAGGTGCAGGTCATGGAATCACAGAGCGCTTTGGGCTGGAAGAGAACTTAAAGATCATCTAATTCCAACCCCACGGGCAGGGCTGTCACTCACTAGGTCAGGCTGTCTTCCCTGTCCCTGCAGAAACTCCTCCTCACCTGAAACACTGCCCAGGTCCTGCTCTGACCCTGGGGGCTCATCCTGGCCTGGGCTGACCAGGACTCAGCTGCTCCAAAGCCACCCCACAAGCCCCAGTTGCTCCAGGGAGCTTTGGGGGAGGAAGGGGTGTTTGGGGAGGTCTCTGGGGCATCCCCTGGTGACAGCCAGGCAGGGATGGCAGCAGGAGGGGGACACTGTGGTGCTGTGGGGACAGCCCTGCAGGCAGTGTCACACCACAGGGACACCTGAGGGACCTCTCCTGTCACCAAGAGCGTGACCTGGCCTGCAGACACCTGTGCCACCACCGCCCAGGAGCAGAGCTAAAGTCAGCCAGGGGTCGGAAGGAAATGATTTCCCTTCCCAGGAGCAGCAGATTCCACTCTGTGAATACATCCTGGCTCCCCACTGCTTCCCTGCCCCTGTGCCTCCATCTCCAGCATCACTGAACCAGAGACACACCGAGTGGGTTGGGTTGGGGGGACACTAAAGGTGACCCAACCCCCTGCCATGGGCAGGGACACCTCCCACTGCCCCACCCAGCCTGGCCTTGGGCACTGCCAGGGATCCAGGGACAGCCACAGCTGCTCTGGGAATTCCATCCCAGCCCCTCCCCACCCTGCCAGGGAACAATTTATTTCTGACATTTGATCTAAATCCACTCTTTCATCTTGAAGCCACTTCCCCCTTGTCCTGTCACTGCTTTACCTCACAAAACCCCAAAAATCCCTACAAGATCCCCACCAGCACCTTGTGCTTCTTCCTGATGAGGTAACCCCGGTCCCTGTCCTCCCAGCCCTGCTCTCCTGTGTCTGTCAGAGGAGGCTCATCCCCAGCCGCCCCTGAGGGGTCCCTGGCCGGGGTTGGGACAGGTTGGGACCCTGGTGAGCTCCTCCTGAGGTGGCACAGGCTGCATCCTGCCCCCCTCCCTGGGGACCCGCCGGGGTGGCTCCTGCCAGCTGGCAGAGACAGAGGAGTGTCACGTCAGACGAGCTGGGGGCAGGACGTGGGAGCTGTCAAGAGCTGCCTTTCCATGGGTGGCCTTTGGTTGTTTTGCCTCTTTCTGTGTGGAGTCACTCAGGCGGCCCCGAGCGAGGCACCCTGCGCCGGAACCGAGGGACAGAGGCACTGAGATGGATCTGACAGGGTGGGTGACAGGGTGGGTGACAGGGTGGGTGACAGGGTGGGTGACGGCTGCCACCCCAGGGGAGGGAAGGAGGAGCCAGGAGAAGGTCTGGGCTGTGGGGATGTGGCCACTTCCCAGCCCTGTCCAGCACTTGCTGCTCTACTCCAGGCCTGGCCAGCATCCCCTCCTTCAGCCAGAGCCAGCCTCTGTCCCTGAGAGAGAAAAAGGTGTGAAACCCGTGACCCATTTTGGGTGCAGCCCCTGGGGAGCTTCATCTGCCCTAAATGTCCCTGAAGGCCTCTCAATAAATATAACCACTTCTATTCCCCTGATTTTGTCTGTTTTAGGTAGCCCCAAAAAGGCATCAGTGTCCCCAGGCAGGGGTGGGGAGGGCTCTGGGGGGCTCAGCAGCGAGGCTGGGGGCACCTGGGGTTCAGCACTCTGTCCCCTCTGCCCGTGGTGGGGAGGCAGTGGCGAGTGGGGCATGGCCAGACCTCCCCTGCATCCCCAGAGCACAGGAGGGGCAGCTGGGGACCACATCTGGGGCATCCACAACGTGCTCTGATCTCCTTCCCTGAGAGGGCCACCCATGGGGCCAGAAGACAAACCCAGCGTGTGTGTGAGTGCTGCCCTTCAGGGGATCCTTCTGCCTCTTCATTTGCTGTCCTTGATGGGCTCTTGTTTGCCATCTGGCCACTCTGCCTGTCCTGTGTCCCTGCCAGGAGCAGCGCTGTGCTCACAGCGCCCTGCCAGCAGCTCCTGGGGCTCCCCCTCCGCGGGGTGAGCCCCCTCCCACCTTGCAGGCTCTGAAGGTGTGCTGAGAGCAGCTTGTCCTGGCTCTGCAGAAGAGCTGGGGCACCAGGGGCTCTTCCTGGCACCAGAAACGTCAAAAACGTGGCTGCCCTTTGCCTCAGTTTCCCCATCCACATGATGTGGGCAATGGGTTGCTCCAAGGGAAGGGAGGGGGGAGCGTTTCACCTTTACCCGTGAGGTTTTTGCTCCAGGCAGAGATGAAAGATGCATTTTTGCGTGGCCTGGCTGAAGAAGCAGAGGTGAGACGGGGAGGCAGAGCTGTGCCGGGCAGCAGAGGCACAGCTCCAGGGCAAACCCCTGGGGTTTTGCAGAGCCATCGTGGGGTGGAGAGGAGATGCGCAGGGAAGGGCAGGACAAAGCCTTGCAGAGAGCTGCAGTGCCTGGGCTGCTCGGCTCGTCAGAGGGAAGGCTGAGAAGTGTTTTGATTGCAGCGTGTAAGTGCCTTCATGGGGATAAAATCCCAGGTACTAAAGGGCCCTTTAATCTGGCTGTGAAAGACAGAGCAAGGACCGGCAGCTGGAGGCAGATCCGCAGGAGACAGATTCAGAAATGAGGCACGGTGATAATGGAGGCAGAGAGAGGGGAGGGATGACTCTGGGGCAGGGGGTGCAGATGGGCTCCCCGCAGGACACACCCGGCACAGGTGCGGCCCTGGGGAAACTGAGGCACGGAGGGGCAGATGTAGGAAAGCAGGGGTTGGGAGGGCCGGGTGTTCGCACACGCAGATCAGGTGTCCGTGTTCAGGTGTGTCCCCTGCTGAGGCTCCCCGGGGCAGCCCACCTGGCCACCATCTGCCACGCCAGAAGGGCTTCCCGCAGATCCTGTGTCGCAGCTGCCAGCCCGGTGGGGATGTCTCAGGTCCCCCAGAGCTTCTTGAATTGCACCAGGCACCTCTGCCCAGGGCCTGGGCTGCACCCCTCCCCTGCCAGGCCCGCTTTCGGCACGGTAATTATCCCGCACGGACACTGGGATGAGAGAGGCCCTGTTTCATGTAGCTCTCCCCAGGCACTTCATTACAGCAGCCCAACACGAGAGCTGCTCTGATCCCAAGCCCCTGGCAGGCTCCCTCCTGCCTCTGGAGAGCTGGTGGCCACCTCCCCTCGCGGCACAGATGTTCAGGCAGGACATCTGATCCAGGAGGATTAGTTCACTTGTGTAATGAGGTGCTTAAGGACTCAGGTAGCCCTGGCCCCTGGTGGTGTCCGGGGCTCTGAGCCCTGCAGGGTCCCTGTGGGTCAGACACTGCTGTGAAATGGGGTTGGTGGGGTGAAAGTCACCATAAAATCATCAGAGAGGTGTGGAATGGTTTGGGTGGGAAGGAATCATATGGATCATCCATGGGCAGGAACACTTGTCACTGTCCCAGGCTGCTCCCAGCCCCCTCCAGCCTGGCCTTGGGCACTGCCAGGGATCCAGGGCCAGCTGTGGCACCTGGCTGCTCCTGTCCCCGCTGCTGCTGGGAGGTAAAGGCAGAGCCAGGGGTGCTGCTGAGGCAGCTCTAGGGGGGACACAGCAAGGTGCCAGTCCCACTCCCCTGGGCATGAGGCTGCCAGAGCTCCGGGAGTGTTTGGACAAGGCTCTGAGGCACAGGGAGGGACTGCTGGGCTGTCTGTGCAGGGCTGGATGATCCCTGTGGGTTCCTCCCAGCCCAGGCTGTTCTGTGATTCTCTGATTCACTCAGATTCACGCTGGAGATCCCAGCTGACACAGAAGGGCTCATGTGGATTGTGGGACTGTGCTCTCTGTGTGCTGGAAAGCCTTTGACTTTCTCCTGTGGGAAGATCTGTGGGCGTAGAGGCAGAGCGGAGCCGGGGGAGCAGCGGGAGCTGCACGAAGCGCTGGCAGTGGAAAGTGTGGGCTCGCAGCCACCCGAGTCACACCTGTGAGCTGCCGAGAGAGGCTGAGGCAGCGGAAGCAGCACCCTTTGAAGGAGCTGTGCACGAGCAGGTGTGGCATTCACCCCTTGTCTGGAGGCACCAAAACACACGCCTGGTGTCTCTGCCCTGACAGGCTTCCCACGGGAGCGGCTGTGTCGGGGCTCAGCTGGGTGTGGAGGGCAGCTGGGAGATGCCCTCAGCCCTGGCATACCAGCCTGGGGAAGGGCTGCTGAGCTGCTGCCTGCCGGAGGAGCCAACTCAGTGATGGACAGAGAAGATCCCGCTCCTGTGCTGTTTTGCAGCAGCAAACTGTGGGTGAAAGTGTAAAACCCCAGGTAATCCTTCAATCTGCCCAGCTCTCCGGGGCAGAGTCACAGCAAGCAGGAGGCTTTCCATAAAAACCTGTGTCAGGGCTCTCTGCGTGTCCCCCTGGCTCTGTCTGGGACAGCACCTGCCAGCCTGCCTGTGAGCTCTGGGGATGCTGTTTGCTGGCAGCTGTCCATCTGCACAACCTGCACAGATGTACACGGTTCCAAGCCTGGGTTCCTGGTGTTTGGGTTATCCAAAAAGCCAACCTCTGCCACTGCCATTTCTCTCAAGTGTTGAATCTCTTGTTCTCTGGTCTTCCAATGGGTTTGTTGTATATAGAGATCGTCTACACACAGATATCTTGGTGTCACGCTTCCCAGAGACTGTGAGGGTCCCCTCATCATTCCTTGGTCGCTAACCGGATCCTGTGTCAGGGATCCCAAATGCCTCGCTTCAGTACCGTCCAGAGCTGTAGCCCTAAACCAGGGCATGAAGTGAAGGCTCTTTCCAGCCCATGGTGCTGCCATCGCCCCAAACCACACTGTGGTTCCATTCCAGACACAAACCCCGGTGTGTCCCCAAGCTCAGCAGCCCAGTTAGGTGACTCCTGCAGCCACAGGTAAGCCTCTGGTGCTTTGAGACCCCCCCAGAGCAGCCTAGAACCGGAGATTTGCTCTGCTCTAAGCCGGGAGTGTGGCACGGAGCTGGTGACAGCCACAGCATGGCTGAGACATCCAAAGCATCGTCCTTGGGATGGAGCAGGACAGCGGAGCAGGGCTGGGGGACTGGCCTGGTTGACATTTAAAGGTCCTTTTCAACCCAAAGTGCTCTGTGAGTCTCCGAGCCGGGCTGTGGAGAGCAGGGCCATGGGGGGGTCTGGCTCGCAGCGCTCTCCTAACAACAACCATCTCTTGTGGCTTCTCCCCCAGGGCCCCGCGGCGGTCAGGACCTGCTGGAGAAGGGCTGATGAGCTGCAGATGGGGCAGCCTGTGCCCATCCATTCCCGGGAAAGGGAACAGCAGGATCCCTGCTCCCTCCCTCGCAGGCTCGGGGGGGCCGGAGGGGATCGCCTCCCCAGGAATAGCACCGGGGGAGACTGGAATTCACAGGAAAGCTCGCTGGCCCTCCTCCAGTCTCATAAGCATGACAATTGCTCTCTCGCCTGCTCTGTTTCAGATCCTACCCTTAACATTTAACCACTCCCCATTAATTTCCAAATTGCCACACACATCGCGGAGTCATTTCTCAATGCCGAGGCCGGGCTCTTCCCAGGGAGGCCGGGGCCGGGGGCAGACCTGGCGGACCCCCGGTCCCGGGAGGGAGTATGGGAACAGCAGGAGAAGGGAGCTGGGGACCCGCCACTTGGCTTTGTCTGGTGGCAGACACATGGAGCACATTAGCAGCCTTTCAGTGGAAGTTTGATCGATGGGGAAGGCTTTCTAACTGACTATCAAAGCACGCATGGTATGTGAGAAGCAGACACCAATTAGTGATGTCTTTTTAAAGGCTGCCTTGTTAAGAGGGGAATAAGGGGAAAGAATGAAATTGGCCAGAAAACATGGAGCTATTTAACCTTAATTAGAAGAAAGGTGTGGGCTTTGTGAAAAGGCCATTGCTGAAAGGGGTTTTTCTCCCTGGGTATAAAGAGATCCTGCCTACTTGTTAGAGACTTGTTAGAGTTTATAAGGCTGGGCAGGAGGCTAACTTGTAGAAATGCCTTTTATGCCACTTGAATGTGTGGCTTGCTTATTATAGTCTGCCATCCTGCCAGGGTGGCTGGTGGAGAGGAGAGGAGAGAGCAGCACTGCCAACTGGCTATAAATTTCATGAACATCATAAATGTAAGTGCTTTCTGGAGAGCTGTACAGATTGCACATAAAAGTCCCCCTTCTGTCCCTGTAAACTAAAAAGAGGGCTTTTTTGGCAAATTAAAAATTGTAGAGTGTCTTCCATGCTGAGCTAGGAAGCAGCCAGGCTACAAATCCCCAGCTCCAACGCCATGGCCGCACAGGGAGGTCCCCTGCACATGCTGGCACCCGGTGCCACCGTGTCCCCGGGGGAGCAGGATGTGGAGCTGGGGGGCTACAGCCAGCACTGGGTACCCAGCGGCAGGGCCTGGGGGATGCTGAGCTGCATCCAGAGCTCCTCAGGGATCCTTGGGGCTCCACGAGGATCCTTGGGGCTCCTCAGGGACCCTCACGGTTCCTCAGGGCTCCTTGGGGCTCCTCAGGGATCCTCGGGGCTCCTCAGAGCTCCTCAGGGATCCTCGGGGCTCCTCAGGGCTCCTCAGGGATCCTTGGGGCTTCTCAGGGCTCCTCAGGGATCCTCAGGGCTTCTCAGGGCTCCTCAGGGCTCTTTGGGGATCCTCAGAGCGCCTCAGGGCTCCTCAGGGCATCTCAGAACTCCTCAGGGCCCCTCAGCGACCCTCAGAACTCCTCAGGGATCCTCAGAGCTCCTTGGGGCTCCTCAGGGCTCCTTGGGGATCCTCAGGGCATCTCAGGGCTCCTTGGGGGTCCTCAGGGCTCCTTGGGGATCCTCAGGGCATCTCAGAGCTCCTCAGGGCTCCTCAGCAACCCTCAGAACTCCTCAGGGATCCTCAGATCTCCTTGGGGCTCCTCAGAGCCCCTCAGAGCTCCTGGGGACTCCTCAGGGTCCCTCAGGGCTCCTCAGAGCTCCTTGGGGCTCCTCAGAGCCCCTCAGAGCTCCTTGGGGCTCCTCAGAGCTCCTTGGGGCTCCTCAGGGCTCCTCAGGGACCCTCAGAACTCCTCAGGGATCCTCAGATCTCCTCGGGGCTCCTTGGAGCTCCTCAGAGCCCCTCAGAGCTCCTTGGGGATCCTCAGGGCTCCTTGGGGACCCTCAGGGTTCCTCAGGCCTTGCAGACGGTGCCACCTCTGCCGGTGGGACAGGGCAGAGCACACTGCTGGTGTGAGGCTGCCGAGACAAGCGAGGGGATTTTCTGTGAGCCGTGGGACCGAGCGCTGCTCCTGTCACTTCCCCCCTGCCCTTGGCCACCCACGGCACCTCTGGGCCCCGCTGTCCTGGCTGAGGCCGGAGCGCGGCGGGCAGTGCCGGGACATGAGGGGAGGGGGGACACGTGCTGTCCCCTGCTGCGGACCCTGACACCGGAGGCGGTCAATAGCCACGGAAAGAGGCATTTTCTCCGTCAGCTGAACAAGCCCGTGCTTTATCCCCGCCGCTGCTGGGCTGTGCGGCCCTGCCAGGAACATTCCCAGCCCGCTCCCGTTAAAGGCACAGCGCTCGGGCCTCGGGGTCTGTGTCGGGATGGCCCTGTCCGCACAGCCGAGCGAATTCAGCTCCTCCCTGCACGGATCAGAGCTCCTTTCTTCCCCTTGCTGTTTAATGAGGACCATAAATATCCTCTAATGACTTCGTAGAGCTGGCTTTTGGAGCAGTCACAGCTCTCACCACAGGAGATGCTCCCACCACCCACCTGAGGCCTGGGGCAAGGTGTTCCTGCACAGGGAGCCGGGGAAAGGGCTCCAGCCCAGGCTGACAGACACAGGGGGATGGCACAGCCCCTCTTTGGCATTGCTGTCTCACCATCCCTGCTGGCCATGAGGGCTGCAACGCTTGCTCAGGGTCAAAACTGATTCTGGGGGCACGACCAAGTGGGACTGACCAGGGGTACCCCAACAACACACACACAAAGTGATGGGGCTCTGCCACCACCCTGTGCAAGCGAGGGATGTTTTGGTCCCTCGAGGCAGCTTCAGCCTTTCCCTCCTGTGGGCTGATCCTGTTCAGCATCAGCTCCTGCCTGGGGCCTTGTGGAGCTGGGTGAAATTGTATTTGGAGAAGACCACAGCAGGCACAGGTCCTGGACGTTTTGGAGTTTCAGTCCTGAGCTCAAGGGACCCACCAGGATCATCCAGCCCATCCCTACCCCTGCCCAGATCCCCAGCACCCCCAGCCTGGGCATCCCTGGAGCGCTGTCCAAAGGCTCCTGCAGCTCTGGCAGCCTCGGGGCCGTGCCCATTCCCTGGGGAGCCTGGGCAGTGCCAGCACCTCTGGGGGAAGAANCTTTCCCTAAATCCAGCCTGAGCCTGGCCTGGCCCAGCTCCAGCCGTTCCCTGGGTGCTGTCCCTGTCCCAGAGCAGAGATGGGAGCTGCAGATCCCTGAGCTCTGCCCTCGCTGTGCTCTGCTCCAGCTGGACACTCCAAGTGCCCTCAGCTGCCCCTCCTGTGGCCCCTCCTGACCCTTCACCATCCTCGTGTCCCTCCTTTGGATGTTCCATAGTATCTTTGTATCCTTCTTTCGTTGTGGTGTCCAAAACTGCCCCCAGCCCTCGAGGTGAGGCCGCAGCAGCACCGAGCAGAGTGGGACAGCCCCCTCCTGTGACCGAGGCCATGCTGGGCTCGATGATGGCATTGCAGAGGCTCCTTCCCTCAGCCACGGAGCTTTTCCTGCCATCCCACCTCCTCCAGGGTCTCCTGGGCCAAGCTGAGAGCGAGGGTGCCAAGCCCTCGGGGCTCCTTTCCCTTTCTGCAGAGCGCACGTGCCTGAGCTCCCAGCAGCAGCAGGGACTTGTGGCTTCAGCTAAATGAGAACCAGGGCTCAGCAAGGCCGCTCTCCAACGTGACAGCACGTCAGTGCTTCGAGAGCCTCACTCTCAAATCCAAGTAAAAGCACGTTTCTCGGGCCTGAGAGCTGATTCCCTCGCAGCCACCCGGTTTCCCAGCTGTGACACATCACACAGGCTCCCTCAGCTGCCGTGCTGTGGGTTTGGGCAGCCCTGCTCTGTGCCTCGCTGAGGTGCTTCCCCAGCAGGAGAATGGAACTCCCACTGCGTGCCGGGCTCCAGGATGAGCAGGAGAGGTGGTTTGTGCTGGGAAAGCAGCCTGTGATCCTGTGGTGCACTCAGGCATTGGCACAGCTTCATCCCGAGCCGGCCAGCTCAGGGACACCGAGGAGACGCAGAGTGGGCACTGAGCCATGGCCCACTGAGGACCGTTCCCAGGTGGCATGTTGGACTCAGCATTTGTCTTTGGAGGCTCAGGGAATTCCCTGGAAATCAGGGGGAGTTGTGTTTGGCCTCAGTTTGCAGCAGCTCCCTTGGGCACGTTGAATTCACCACAAGGTGAGCCCCACATGTGACCCTGCCAGGGCGTGCCAGAGGTGAGCTGGGCACCCAGAGCACACCTGCACACCCTGCCATGCCACCCACACCCCTGCACCACAGCCCAGCCACACTTTTGAGTGCTGGAGGGGACCATTTCCAGCTCCCTGCTCGTGTTCCTGGGTCCTGGAGCCCCTCCCCAGCCCGGTGCTGCCCTGTCCCACCCATGTCCCAGGGGTGAGCTGGTGCTAGCAGCCGGTGCCAGCTGCTCCCAGCCGCAGGGATGGCACAGGGTGAGGTCCAGGCAGCCCTTCTGGAGGGCAATCCTCCCCCAGCGAGGCTGCAGGGACCTGCCAAGGGGGAGGGACATCAAAGCAGAGCAGAGCTCGGCGTTCTGGGTGGGCAGCTGCCCGTGACAGCAGCTCAGCATGGGGATGTCACCAGCGGGGCTCGTGGCAGCCTTTCCCCAGCTCGGGAACGTGCCTGGGAGCATCCCCAGGGCAGCAGGGTGGCTGTGCCGGGGTGAGGATGTTCCCAAACTGCATCTGGAGCCCTGGGCAGTTTTCCTGGGGGTCTTGTGCAAGCCCAGAGCTCTCCTTGACCCTTCTCATGGACCCCTGCACGCCCCTGCCGAGCAGAGGCAGCTTGGGTTGGAGCGTGACCTGTCCTCAGATGACTGAAGCTAAACCAAAATAACCCTGGCCCAAGCCAAGTCGGACTGCCAGGACAGCCTTTTGCATCAGTTCCCTAAATTAGAATAATACTGAAGTGCAGCTGGCACGGGGACAAGCCTGGTGCTGGGAGGGAGGCAGGAAGGACACCAGCACATTCCCAGGCCCCTCTGGCGGCGCTGGGCTGGGCTTTCTCCATCGGGAAGGGGCTCGGAAGGGCAGGGCAGGCTCTGGCACAGCCTGCCTGGCCCTGCACGAGTGGCTCCTCCCTGGGAGCACTCCACAGCTCTCCTGCTCCTAAAGGCTCTTTTTCCCCACCTGGAGCGAGCTGAGGGCCCTGCAGGTGTCCCCGGGGAGGGATCCTGAGCCCCTGTGACACCTGTGGGGACACTGCAGGGACAGGCTGGTCCCGGGGCCAGGGGCTGGAGCAGGAGCCCAGGTTCCCATCCCAGCACTGCTGACATCCCTGGGGGGACTGGCCTGGGCACAGCCCTGGTCTCCAGGGCTCTTTTGAGCCAGCAAAGGGCATGTGGGGACAGCCCCTCACGTGTCTGCAGGGCTGGAGAGGGGCTGCCTGGCCTCAGGATCCGTGGGATTTGGAGCCAGGCAGGGATGAGTCCCCAGATCAGAGGGGCTGAGCTCACCCTCAGCCCGGGACAGGGACGCTGAGCACCTGTTCCATCCTCAGCCCCTTGCCTTGCCTTCAGGACTCTGACCACAGCCTCAGGAGTGGCAGAGGAGTCTGCGGAGAAAGGGAGTTTGGGATGTGAGATCTGAGAGCCCCATGTCTGCTCCCAAAGCAAGGGACAGGGGAGTATCAGGAACTCTTCTCAGCTCCCAGGTGAAAGACATCTGGGTTCTCCCTTTCCTTCCAAGTGCCAGGGGTCCTGCTTGGAGCCACCCCGTGACCCCCAAGAGGAGCTGGATGGGTCTGTCCCACTGTCCTTGCCCCTGTGCAGTGGCACGAGGCTCTGGGGGTGCTCAGGGCACGATGAGCTGTGCATGCCAGACCTGCCCCAGCAGCAGCGTGGGCACTGGGGGTGCGCTTGGGCACCAACCAAATGTGCTTAAATGGACTCTGCCAGAGCTGTGCAGCCTTGGACAGGGGGCAGGGGCAGGCAGAGAGGTGTGGGGGTAAATCCCTGCCACGGTCACAGAACCATGGAGTATCTGGGTTGGAAGGATGACGGAAGTTCAGCTCCTGGCTCTGCACCTCTCGTGCCGTGCAATGCACTGGGGTGGCAGCAGAGCAGAGTCAGAGCCTCCCATGGGTTTGGGGTGCCTGTGGTTCCCCTCAGGAGCCCCCTAAATACCCTGGGGAGTGCCAGGATGGTGCTGCCAGCGTATCTTGGAAGGCTGGATCTGGGCAGTGCCCGAGGTCAGCAGTAAATGGGCGCAGGGTTTAGGCTCCAGGAGGAGCAGAGGGCCCACAGGTGGCTCCACACAGGGTCCTGAGGTGGCACCCTGGGGACCCCGCAGCTCTCACAGTGACAAGAGCCAGCTGCAGACCACCAACCCCTCCCCAGAACAATCTCCTGACTCTGAGGGCACAGCTCAGTCCAAGCGAGGACAGTTGCAAAACATCAGGGGTTTGGCAGCAAAAGATTCCTGGGGAAATTCCAGCCTGGCAGAATGGAGAGCTCAGCATGCACAGGATGGGGCTGGCTCCCTGGGGGCAGGGACAGGGCAGCATCACCACGATCTTTGCCCTTGTCTGAAGCAGAAATCAGCAGGGAATTTTCCCCTCAGAACATCTCCAGGGTGTTGGAAGCTCAGCCAAGGAGCCATCGTCACCCAGGGCAGCAGGGCTGGGGGTGCAGGCACATGGAGCAGCTCAGGGGGAGCTGGCACTCAGCCCCCAGCCCGTCACCAGGGCAGTGCCTGCTGGCTTCAGGGATGAAGTTGTTTTGCTGCAGGTGCAATAAGAAAATCGGGTGTCTGTACCTGAAGTACCTGAAGGAGCTCTAGGAAAGATGAGGAGAGACTTTGGACAAGGAATGGACAGAGCAAGGGGGAATGGCTCCCCCCCAGAGGGCAGGGACAGATGAGATATTGGAAAGGAATCCTTCCCTGGGAGGGTGGGGAGGGGCTGGGCTGGAATTGCCAGAGCAGCTGTGGCTGTCCCTGGATCCCTGGCAGTGCCCAAGGCCAGGCTGGACATTGGGGCTGGAGCAGCCTGGGACAGTGGGGGTGACCCTGGGGACAGTGGGGGTGATCCTGGGACAGTGGGGTTGTCTCTGGGACAGTGGGAGGTGACCCTGGGACAGTGGGGGTGACCCTGGGACAGTGGGGGTGACCCTGGGGACAGTGGGGTTGTCTCTGGGACCGTGGGGGTGACCCTGGGACAGTGGGGTTGTCTCTGGGACAGTGGGAGGTGACCCTGGGACAGTGGGGTTGTCTCTGGGACCGTGGGGGTGACCCTGGGACAATGGGAGGTGACCCTGGAACAGGTGAGGTGTCCCTGCCATGGCTGGGGATGGAATGAGATTATCTGTGAGGTCTCTTCCCATTCAACCCAACCCATTCCATGATTCCATGATTCTCTGATCCCACCATGTGCACGAGAGCATTGTCCAAGCACCTGTGAGCTGTGGCAGGTTTGGTGCTGTGTCATTGGCCTGGGATGGCAGAAGGGGTTTTGTGTCCTCCCCCTGACCTTGGGACAGGTGGGAACAGCGGCTGTTGGTTCCCCACGTGGACCTGTGAGCTCAGAGGATCAGATTGTCTGCACTGCAGAGCTCTCTCCAACTTGGCCATTTATTTGTGCCTTAAACAGCAATTAAGAAAAAAAAAAGTGGAGCTGCCTTACCCTGCGAGAGGCTCTGCCTGACTCCTGTCTCCTCACTGCGGTGCTGCTCTGATTTCCATCTCATGCATATCTTATTTAACATTCTGGATACTGTTTTGAGTGCCCCAATATTTTAAAATAAATTGCTGCATGTAAAAGACTTAATGTCACATTCTGTTATTCTGACTGTTAAAAGAAAAGTGAAATCTTCAATGGGGCCAGTGGAGCAGAAGCAATCACGCAGAGGGAGGTCCTATTAATGTGTATTACGTTTCATTATTGCAGCTCTGCATGTCAGGCAGCTTCTCATCAGAGCTCACGCAACACATCACAGACTTAACTCCTTGCGAGCAAACAGGGGGGCAGCTTTGAAACTCCTGCTCTGCTCCTCGCCCCCCTCCCCGTGCTGCCATTCCTGCTGTTCCCTGTCCTGGAACGCTCCAGCCCTTCCTGGCCTTCCTCCCGCCGAGGAGGAGCTGGGCTGGGAGGAGGCGCCCAGGGAGATGAGAGGGAGGAGGGGATGATGGAGTGGGAATGGGGTGATGGAGAGGGAAAGGGATGATAAAGAGGGAATGGGATGACGGATAGGGAAAGTGATGATGGAGATGGAAATGGATGATGGAAAATGAAGGAGATGATGGAGAGGGAAGGGGATGATGAATAGAAAAACAGAGGGTGGAGTGAGTCAGGGATGATGGAGAGGGAATTGGATGATGGAGAGGGAAAGGGAAAGATGAAGAGGGAGTGGGATGATAAAGAATGGGATGATGGAGAGGGAGGGGGATGATGGAGAGGGAAGGGGATGATAGGGAATTGTATGAAGGAAAGGGAAAGGGAAGATGAAGGAGTGGGGTGATAAAGAATGGGATGATGGAGAGGGAAGGAGATGATGGAGAGGGAGTGAGATCACAGAATCACAGAATCAGGAGGTTGGAAGAGACCTTCATCGAGTCCAACCCAGCCCTAACACCTCAACTAAACCATGGCACTGAGTGCCACATCCAGTCTTTTTTTAAACACACCCAGGGATCTTTTTTTAAACTCCACCACCTCCCCAGGCAGACCATTCCTGTATTTTATCACTCTTTCTGTGAAGAACTTTTTCCTAATGTCCAACCTAAATTTCCCTTGGTGCAGCTTAAGGCTGTGTCCTCTTGTTCTGTCAGTGCTGTCTGGTGAAGATATCAACCCCACCTGGCTGCAACCTCCTTTCAAGGAGTTGTAGAGAGGATCAGGTCACCCCTGAGTCTCCTTTTCTCCAGGCTAAACAACCCCAGCTCCCTCAGTGGTTCCTCACAGGGCTTCTGTTCCCAGCCCCTCACCACCCTTGTTTCCTCCTCTGGACACATTCAAGCATCTCAATGTCCTTCCTAAACTGAGGGGCCAGAACTGGGCACAGAACTCCACGTTCAGCCTCATTGGCTCCTGTGCA
>NC_031791.1:5059978-5073714 GCF_001522545.3 Parus major
CCATCTCCATCTCCATCTCCATCTCCATCTCCATCTCCATCTCCATCTATCTCCATCTCCAACTCCATCATCTCCATCTCCATCTCCATCTCCATGGTGTCTCCTTGGCAGGGAGCAGTGAAGTGGGAATTCTGTGTCTGTGGCTTGGGGAAGGGGTGCTAGGGATGAATGTGCCAAAGTTCTGGGGCTGCTCCTGCAGTGGCAAAGGATTTCTACTGTGGAAAATAAATATACTGAAAAAATTGTGTGTTGTAGCAAAAAAAGTTGGGTGGGTTTTATTTCCATTTTCTCTAGGTTTGGTTTGGTTTCTGCCCCAGCTTTTCTCAGCCTTTCTTCTTGTATTTGCTCTCTTTTTTTTTCTTCTCTTGTGGTTTTGAGGGATTGAAGCTTTTCTGCTGCAGCAGTTAAAATTTGGGTTAGGAATTCCATGGGAAAAGAGCTTATTTCCCACTTCAGTCCATTTCAAGTTAAACACCTGATGCTCCCAGACCTCCACCCCAGCTCAGAGCAGGGACTTCCCAACGCTGCAGCTGGAGGATGATGAACTTCTGCTGGGAGCTGCTGGTCTTGGTGGGGGTTCCAGACCTTGGGATGACCCAAAAGGACCAAAATCCCTCCTGATGTCTCTTGAGCTGCTCCCTGTCCCTCTGGGTGGTGGCAGGGATGAGGGGACAGCCACCTCTCAGCACAGCTGCCTCTCCTTCACTTGAGATCAGAGAATCACAGAACGTCCTGAGCTGAAGGGACAAAACACAACAAGTGATGAAAACACGACAAAACACGAAACCAAAGACACTTTTCTTCATTGTCACCTTCATTTCCTGACACGAGTGAAGAGCACAGACAGAATGTGAGATCAGACACATTGTGGTTTTTCCACCTTCCAGGGAAAGGTGTCCCTGCCTGTGGCAGGGGGATTGGAAATAGATGATTTTCCAGGTCCCTTCCAACCCAAACCACTCTGGGATTCTGTAATTTTATTGTGTAGAGGTTTCTGTTTTCAGAGCCATAAACTCCAGTAAAGGAGGAGAAAGGTCCCCAGCCCCATGGGGCTCCTTGCTCTATGGTGTTCCAGCCCTGAGATCAGACCTGATCCTGGCCCACAGTCCTGGACTTGTCAGCTCTGCCTGCACCGAGACCCTGCCAGGTCCTTCTCGCTCAGTCTGGTTTGCCCAACACCAGCTGGCAAACGCCAGTCGTGACCCGGGGGTTCTCACCCAGGAACGATGTGCAGCTTTGAGTAAGGCAGGAAAGAGGTTTTGCTCTCCCTGAGCCTGTCCCAGCCCCATGCAGAGCCCACATGTGGATGTGGGAGAGGATCAGAGCTCGGATTGTCGGGATTATTGCACTGAGCTGTAGGAGCAGCAGTAGCCAAGCACATCACGGGACAGCCGTGGGGACACACGGGACAGCTCTGCCCTGGGCTGTCCGTGTCCTGCTCGCTCTGAAGTGAAGCACAGCCCTTCATCCTGGCCAGGCTGCTCCCCCCAGCCACACTGGCATGTGCCAGACCCCTCCAGCCACCTCCATCCCAGGCTCCAGAGTCCCCACGCTCCTGCTTTTGTCCCCCAGGCGCTGTGACACCTCCCGTGGCTGAGCAGGAGCTGCGAGGTGACCCCTGACATTAACCTAATTGTTCCCTCTCTTTGATTAGATGCACCACAAAGTTGGTAAATGGATCAAATTAAATTTGAGTGGCGGCAGCACAGCTTTGGAACGCTGATTAGATTTGAAAATACCACATTTAAATATCTTAGCATTTGTGGGGATTAGGAGAAAGAGGGGGAGTGTGTGAGTGGGGGGGGAAAGAGGAGGAGGGGGAGAGGCAGTGCCAGCCCCCGTGTTGGGGTGCTCAGCCTGGGCCTCCCCCTGTCCTGGGCAGCAGCAGCAGCTCCTGGTTTCTCAGGGTCACCTCCAAGGAGCAGGATCAGGAGCTCTGCTGTGGGTCTTCGAGGTTTGGCATCGCTGTCGGTGCTGGGCTCCCCCCACGCCGCTGGCCCCCCGTCCCCAGGCCTGCTCTCAAATGCCAGCCGGCCTCGCTGAGCTTTGTGCTGCACCGTGAGCTGTGAACAGCAGCTGAGTCCAGGCACGGGGAGCGAAACTGGAGCCTGGACAAGAGGGCTGGGTCTGGGTGCTGAGCGTGGCTGTGGGGCACTGAGCCCTCCCTCCTGTGACACGGCCAGGGAACAGCTCCTGGGAGCCACCACTCACTGTCCCCGGTGTGCTGGGAACACAAAACCTTCTTCTGGCCCCCCGGAGGGAGCCAGGGCTGGACATCCCATCCCAGTGAGTGCTGGGGTGTGATCCTGCACTGCCCCAGGTCCCTCTCCCAGGGCATGCAGGGAGGCACATGAGGGAAATGCTGGGGTGGTGCACACCTTGTGCAGGTGTGTGGGGAGGGAGGGGGCTGGCTGAGGAGCACAGGGTGTGTGGCTGATTGCTCCATGGGCATTGCAGGGGGGTCACTGATGGGGAGTTTGGGCCTGCTCAGCTTCTGAGGG
Source organism: Parus major (assembly GCF_001522545.3). Classification (NCBI taxonomy): domain Eukaryota; kingdom Metazoa; phylum Chordata; class Aves; order Passeriformes; family Paridae; genus Parus; species Parus major. The sequence goes on from NC_031791.1 coordinate 5,062,480, forward strand.
ATCACACTGGGGGTGTGGGGAAACACAAGTGGGCTCAGCTCCTGGTCCCACAGAGGGGCACAGCTCCCACCTGGACCTGCAGGGATTGCTGGGTGAAGGACTCTGCCAAAAGACACAGACCTGTGGGGATGTGTCCAGAGGAGGCCACTGAGTTAATCCAGGGCTGGAGCCCCTCTGGAGCCAGGCTGGGAGAGCTGGGCGTGCTCAGCTGGAGAGGAGAAGCTGCAGGGAGAGCTCAGAGCCCCCTCCAGGGCCTGCAGGGGCTCCAGGAGAGCTGGAGAGGGACTGGGGACAAGGCCTGCAGGGACAGGACACAGGGAAATGGTCTTTAAGCTGATGGAGAGTAGATTTAGTCAGGATATTGGGGAGGAATTTCTCCCTGCAGGGTGGGCAGGCCCTGGCACAGGTGCCCAAAGCAGCCCTGGATCCCTGGCAGTGCCCAAGGCCAGGCTGGACAGGGCTGGGCACTCTCAGGGTGAGGGAGGGGACAATGACAATGCCACGTCCGGGGGCTGTGGCTGCTGCCACCCAAACACCCGCGCGTCCTTCAGGGCAAGCAGGAGGCAGACAGCGCTCTGTGAAGCACAAACATCTGCAGCACATCTGGCTCCCATCAGAGGGGCTCTGAAACATCTTTACAAGAGCCAGGGAAAGAAAGGAGAGAGCAAAACTCCTGCTGGGGCATTCCTGAGCATCCCAGCACCTCGCACCGAGTCCAGCCACTGCCCAGGGCCAAGTCCCTGCTCACCTCCTTCCAGCCCTGCTCCAGCCAGGACAGTTCCAGGAAAGGGAGAAGAAAGATTTAAAAGGACATAGGGAATGTCCCACTGGAAATTCTGACATCTCAACACTACCTCCATTCTGAGAAAATGGAAATTTAAAATTATTTGTATTTAAAGTATTTAAATTTAAAATTATTTATAAATATAAAATTAAATATTAACATGAAAATTAACATTAAATTTAAAATAATTTATAAATATATAATGTAATTAATAATATATGAAATATAATATATAATATATAGTATACTATGTAATATAGAATATAGAATATGTAATAGAGAATAGAGAAAATATATAATATATAATACATATTATATAATACATAATACATAATACATAATACATAATATATAATATATAATATATATTATATAATAGATTTTATATAATAGATATTATATAATATGTAATATATTACATATTATATATTATATAATACATAATGTAAATAATACAATGTATATAAAATATATATACTATATATAGTAATGTATATAATTTATATATATATATAAAAATAAAATATATAGAGATTATAAAATTACTCTGAGAAAATAATAAGTGTTTTAAAAGTGCAGAGTCTCAACACCTCCACGAGGTGTGAATGGTGGGGTGGGACTGAGGGATATGACTTCATCTGAGCAAAATGCTTTTGTCTTCCTGAGCAGGAGCACTGACTTCAAAATGGGGTGGTTTGGGTCCCTCACAGTCTGTGGTGGAAGGCACGAGCTCTTCCTCCCATCCCAGACAGCCAAGATGTGCCTGGGCAGGCTGGGGGATTTTTTTGCTCCTGCGTGGATCCTCGTCCTGGGTGGAAAGTTCTGGTTCCTCCACCCTGAGGTGCTGAATGCAGGGACACTGAGTTTGTGAGGAACAAGGACTGGGCAAGGCAAACATCAGATTTATGGGAATTGTGTTGAGGTTTGCAGCCTTGGTGCTGGCAGTGAGAGGAGCGGGGATGGCTTTGAACTGACAGAGAGTACATTTTGTTTGGATCTGAGGAAGGAATTCTTTGCTCTGAGGGTGGGGAGGCCTTGGCTCAGGTTGCCCAGAGCAGCTGTGGCTGCCCCTGGATCCCTGGAAGTGTCCAAGGCCAGGCTGGACGGGGTTGGGAGCAGCCTGGGACAGTGGGAAGTGTCCCTGCCATGGCAGAGAGGTTGAAATGAGATGATCTTTAAGGTCCCTCTGAACACGGTGCTGGCAGCGTCTCCTGACCGACACCACGGGCCTGGGTGGATGGATGTGCTGTGGCCGGGGTGCCTTTAGGGCCACAGTCGGGTGCACACAGGCTCTGGGGCTCAGTGCCTGAGGTTGGGGTGTCAGACCAACCTGTGCCCCAGAGCACGAGCCCAAAGCAGCTGCAGAACCCCTCGGTGTGGGGGGATAAAAGCTGAGCCCCTGCACATCCCCGTGTCCCCCCAGCGCTGTCCCCGAGCAGGGTAAGGGGCTCAGGTTTTCCAGAGAGAGCTGTGCCAGGCTCAGACGGAAAGCTGGGAGAGAGGGAGCTGCGGAGGCTGGGAGGGAGTGGCGGGCAGACAGCAGAGTGGATTTCTGCTTGAGTGGTTATTATACCGTCGATTTGAAGAGACAGATGACGGCAGTGGCAGAGGAGGCAATAATTGAAAGCGCCATGAAACATTAATGAATGCCCAGGGACTGGATCAGGAGTTGTTAACGCTCACTTCGCTCTCTCTGTCTCGCTCTCTTTTTAAAGTCAAAATTGTTCCACTGCCCTCTAGGCGAAGGATTTATTTTGTTTTTTTTCTCCCTGATTTAAAGGTGTAGGCGCCCACCAAAGGAGCCCTGGCTCGGTGGCTGATCACATCTGCTCTCCAGTGGGGACATGGTTATGGGGAGCAAGCTGGAGCTCCCACCCGCATGGAATCAACAGGTCTGGCTGGCACGGAGCTGATGGGAGAGGTGAGAGGAGCCGAGGCCAGCGAGGGGTGACAGCGAGGGGTGACAGCGAGGGGTGACAGCACTGTCCCCTGTCCCCTCTGGATGTACATCCATGAAAGCATCGCTCCCCTGGGACTGGGCTTGTGCATGAAGCCACCTGGCTCCAGGCAGGCAGGGCGAGCCGAGGCGCTGCCCCTGGCCCGAGGAGCAGGGAGAGCAGCCCCGAGAGCATCCCTGCGCCAGGGGTTCCTGCTCGTGGCTCCGCAGATGCTCTCCGTGCCGTTCGCCACTTAGCAGGGCCTCGGGGGTTGAGGAACAAAGAGCTTTTAGCAGAGCTGTCAGCAGCACCGGGAAAGTCTCTGACCTGCAGGTACCGGGCTGTCGCTCAAGCAGGGCTTAGCCAGAGGCTGGGGATCCTCCAGCTTCACACTGAGGGATCTGACATCATTTAGTGATTGCTGCTCTGGCCCTGAAAGGAAATTAAAAGCCCTTGCCTAAAGGAAGGGTAAAGCAGAGGTGAAGCAGTAAGTACCTCTTACCTCCTGCTCTTCTCCCTGGAGACGAGCACAGGGATGACACAGAGGGTCCTTATGTCCCTTGAACAACCAGGGCTTGGGGAGGGAGGGGTGTAGGAGGGAACAGGATCTATTCAGGGCACAAGGACAAAGGAACCAGTCCCTGGGGACATCAGGGTTTGGGGACTAGCTTCTGCTCCCTGGAGAGTGCCTTCCCCAGCCCCATAATCCACGGCTCCTGGGAGATGGCACCCCTGGATGGAGCAGCGATGGCCACATTGCAGCTGCAGGGCTGCGTGGGGACACCGTGGCAGGGACACGGCCAGCCCAGGCTGCCCTCGGGCCGCTGGGATGTGGAGGCAGCTGCACACACTTCAGGAGACACATCCAGGCTGGAAAGGGTGCACTGCGTGCCGGGGTGGAGCAGAGCAGGGCAAGGATGAGCAGCTGGCCCATTTCACTGTGCTGCAGCCCAGGACAGCAAAGAGCTGTCGGGGACAGTCCCGGACACCTGATCACCCCAGGAAATCCTGCGGTGGCTCAGGACCCCGGAGCTCTCAGTCTGTCTCCTCCGGCTGCTCATCCCTACGGGGGCAGGAGCGGCTGAATGCCGCGGTAATGACGGGAACAGCTCCTAATGAGGAGCGAGCCCAGGTGCTCTCAAGCATCGCCCAGGTGAGGCCCGGCAGGCGCTGCGGTGACAGCGACTGGCAGTGACAGCCTTCAGGAGCCCTGCTGCAAATTGGCACCGTCATTTCTCCTCATTGTCAGCCAGCAGGGAAGCTGCTCACATCCCGGCTGGCTCCCTGTCCCTGGTGTCACAGCAGTGTCCTGCAGCTTTCCCACACCGTGCATTCCCACACGCAGGGCTGGGAAAATGCTGCTTGGAAAGTATCGGTTCCCCATCCTTTGGTCCCACCCAAAACATCTCCACCACAGGAATTGCTGTGGAGGGATGGCCTCGGGTCTCGGGCTGGGCTCCCGGCACCACAGCCCCCAGGGAGCGGCGTGCCAGCCCTCTGGCCTCAGCCCACACCACCTCTTCTCAGCCTCTGCCAGTCCCTGGAGGCTTTGGGTTGGGAGGGGTCTGACAGCTCATCTCATTCCACCTCCTGCCATGGGCATGGACATCTTCCATTATCCCAGGTTGATCTGAGCCCCAACCTGGCCTCATTAAAAAACCCCTTAAATAAGAAATGCCAAAGGCACAACTGAATTTTGCCTGTGAGGCCAGGAGGTTGCACACCCTTTGCTGAGGTGTCCCAGGGTCACAGAGGAGCCATTTGTTTCTGGAGCTCTTCCCAGCTGTGGTGCTGGGCTGAGGGAGGAGCTGAGCTGGAGACACAGCAGGAGCACAGGGAGATGGGTACAAACATGCTCCTGTCTCAAGCAAAAGCACAGGAGCACCGCAGCATCACTGAGAAATTCCTTTCCAGCATGGCTTGGAGCATGGCAGAGGCAGGGCAGGTGTCAGGTGTGAGCTGATGGATTTGCTGCACCATGGAAAGCACCAGGACACACATCCAAGGGGTGTGGGCAGCTGCTGCCTGTGCCAAGGGAGGTGAAGAGGTCCTAGTGGTGAAAGTCGCTTTGTCTCCAGGAGCTTTGTCCCCAGGAGGTGATGGGATACTCTGAAGTTCTGGAGGTGTTCAGAACCAAGGAGATGTGGCACTTTGTGATGTGGTTTAGTGGGTACTGGGGCATTTGGTTGAAGGCTGGGCTTGATGATCTTGGAGGCCTTTTCCAGCCTTAATGATTCAGTGATTCTGAATTCAGTGGGACTGTGGCATGTGGATCCTGCCAGTCACAGTCATGGGGGGTACCTGAGTGTGACCAGGAGCTTTGAGGGGTGGTGTTCTCTGCCTGCACACCCTGGGCTGGCTGCTGTGAGGGTCCCTGCAGCCAGCACAGCGGGGCCAGAGGGACAGTCACACTGGCTCTTTGTTAAGGGACCGTGTCTTTTGTCTCCAGCTCCCCACCTGGATGATCCAGGGCATTCTGTTACCTCCCTGTTCTGCCCTCTCTCCTGTTGCTCCCTGATGTTTCAGCTCTGGAGTTGTTTTCCCCCTCACCTCCTGCACACTCTGCCTTTCAGCCCCCTCCTGTCCTATCCCCCCCATCCCTGTCACCCTCAGGGCATCTCTAATGCCTCTGGTGGTGTCACCGCTCTTCTCTGGTCAGACAGAGGGGTGATGGAAGTGGGAAGACCCCGCTTTGCTGATCCAGGAGTGCAGCAGCCCTGTTCACATCCCACACCCCCTTTCCCACCAAGCCATGGCTGTCACTTCCCGGGAGAGAATTGCCAGGGAGGTGCCGAGTGTATTTTTAGCTTTGCCGTTCATGTCTGATAAGTGTTTTGACCTTTTTGAGCAGAGCTAATCATGCCGTCTGCTCCTCATTGCATCTCAGCTCGTGCTCTGCCTGTCAGGGAGCCGAGGGAGGAGCTGCTGGCTCCCCCCAGCACCCCTGGCCTGCTGGGAGGGGGTCCCTTACCTGGGAGAGCTCGGTCTGCACCTGGTGTGTGCCCTCAGCAGCCCTGCAGTGTGTGCTCTGGGAGTGGATGGCATTTGAATTCCCAAAGGGATGGGATTGGAGCACCTCTTCCCTGGGGCAGGCTGGGTGCTGAATCTCAGGGGGTGGTCAGTGAGGTCAGTGGGGTCAGGGCTGTCCCTGGGGTTGGAGATCCCTGGCCATGCCACCTGATGTCCAGCCCCTGGAATCAGTCCAGGCTGAGGATGAGCACATGGAGCATCCCTTGGGGTGCTGGGGGGTGAGAGCTGGCCCTGCCCTGGCTGTGTGTGCTGGGACCCAGAGCCCCCTGAGCTGGGCTGCTCCCCCAGCCTGGGCAGCAGAGGAGGGGGGGATTCTGCCCCTCTGCCCCTCTCAGGTGAGATCCCACCTGCAGAGCTGTCCCCAGCACTGGGGACCAGCACAGGGGGAACCTGGAGCTGCTGCAGACAGTCCAGAGAGGCTCATGGGGGTGATTGAAGCAATGGAGCAGCTCTGCTGTGAGGAAAGGCTGGGAGAGTTGGGATTGTTCAGCCTGGAGAACAGAAGACTTTGTCATGACCTAATTGTGGCCTTGCAGTGCCTGAAGGGACTGAAGAAGAAAGATGGAGAGAGACAATTTACAAGGGCCTGGAGTGACAGGACAAGGGGGAATGGTGACAAACTGAAAGAGAGAAGGCTTAGACTGGATATTGGGAAGAAATTATTTACTCAGAGGGTGGGGAGGCCCTAGCACAGGGTGCCCAGAGAAGCTGTGGCTGCCCCTGGATCCCTTGAAATGTCCAAGGCCAGGCTGGATGGGTCTTGGAGTAACCTGGGGCAGTGGAAGGTGTCCCTGCCGTGGCAGGCGTTGGGACAAGATGATCTTGAAGGTCTCTTACAAGCCAGGCCACTCTGGGTTTCTATTCCATGATCCCTGTGCTGGCTTTTTTGCCTTCTTTAAACACATCACTGTTTTCAGGAGAGCCATTTTGCCTCCACTGTGGTGCTCAGGGGGCTGTGTCCCAAGGCCAGCCCAGCGGGCAGAGCGTGCCGCTTGTTCTGGTGCAGACACCACAGCTCTCACCCTGGCAGCAGGGTGAGATGAGTGTCTCAGAGCTGAGATGTGGCAGCAAAGCACCCAGAGGGAACATCAGCAGCTTGGGGACCACTGTGGTGCTGGTGTCAGGGAGCTAAACCCTCCCCTGCTGCTCCCCTGCCGCTGCATCAGCCCAGACATCACACAGAAACGCTGTGCTTGCCTCCTGGGCTTGCACCAGCCCCTGCCACGGCGGTTGTGGTGCTGAGGGGCTCCCTGAGCCTCAGAGCTGCTCTTACAGCCTGGCTTGGCTGGGCAGAGCTGCGGGCTCTGTGCCACCTGCTCAGCCGTGGCATCGCCAGGCTCGGGGCTGGCCCGCTGGGATGCCTGGGGATGGGCACGGCTGCAGGCAGGGCGAGGGGAGCTCCGGGCTTCCCCGGGGCCAGCCCTGGGAGCCAGGGGGGCGGGGGGCTCCGAGGATCACGCCAGGCAAGCCTCCAGCCCACACTTAATCTTGCTGCCTGGGAAATTAGGCAGAAAATGCTCCGATTGAGTGTGAAGGCCTCTGCTGTAATTTGGAGCGAGCGGATGACACGCACTCGTCGTCGGAGGGAGATGAAAGCTTTTAGAGCTGGTGAGCACTAGCAAAATCTGTAAAAATCTCTTTTTTGTCAGGAGTGGTAGATACACAGGCAGATGAAAGACAGAAGATAAAATTAGCCTGAATGCTACAGAGAGAAAGAGAGAAGGAGAAGCGGGGAGGGGGAGGAGGATATTTCTCAGAAGACTCTTGGCAGGGAAGGTTTCAACACTGGTGACTCAAAGGCAAAGGGGATACATATGTGTATATATATGTGTATATATATATATATATGTGTGTGTGTGTGTGTGTATGGGAATAAATGTGTGGGGCTGTATTTGGCTGTACTCCCACAGCAGCAGCATCACCTGGGGCTGATCATTTTGGGACTATGATCTCTGCTGGGACAGGCAGGGATCCCTGCTCCTGCTGCCCATGGCCCCTCCATCCATGGTGGGACTCCATGGCTGCTCCTGGAGGACACAGAACATCCTCCCTCCAATGGGAGAAACCCCAGTGCCCACACCCATGGATGGTGTGAACGTGCTGACCAGCGCCACACGCTCTCTGAGGTGACTTTAATTCCTTTTTGTCCCGTGGTTTGGTGGCTCAGGTGGAAGCATGCAGCTCCAGGCTGTGCTCAGAGGGGCACGGGCAGCAGGAGATGCCCCGAGCACTAATCCTGGCTGCCAGGGGTTTGCTGCTGTGGATCTTCACCCGGGACAGTGTCTGTCCAGTGGTGAGGCAGGAGGAGCCTCTGTCTGCAGGTGACTGATCTGGCTCCACAAAACCCCTCCATTGCTCCTGCCTTTGCTGGAAGGAGAGGGATGCTGGTGGCTCTGCAGCCTGTGGGAGACTGCCCGTGAGGATGCTGCATCCCAAAGCATCGCTGAGTGAGGAGGGAAGGTTCCTGTGGGATGTCCCACTGAGGTCACAGCCAGCCCTGCTCCCCTGGCAGGCTCGGGGTGCTCTGAGCCCAGCACCCTCTCACAGGCCTTGGGGACGTAGGAAACAGAGAGGGAAAACTCCTCCACAAATCCCTTTGGCACCACTTGGGACCGTCCTCTCCTTGGTGGTCAGCAGCGGGATCAGGGATGGACACTGAGAGATGGAACGAGGGGGAAGTGCCCTCAGACCTTGCTCTCTTCACTGGTGGATTCCAAAAGTCTGTTCCCCCATCCCAAGGACAGTTTTTGCTTCCCAAGGACAGGTTGCTGCCATCAGCACTGATGCAGATGTGACACCCCAGAGAGGCTGGGACACTGCAGCCACACTGCCCTCACCCCCTGGGTGAAGATGCTGAAGGGCAACCCCACAGTGGGTGTGTGTAAGGATTCCTGAGGTCCAAACCCATCCCTCCACACCAGCCAGACCCTGCAGGCAGCAGGGAGGCTCTGGGTGCTCCCCATCAGCGCAGGGAGCGGAGGCGGGGGGACTTCCCATTGTCCTCACGCCGCAGCCCCGGGAGCTGGGGAGACTCCCTCGAGCCGCAGACACCCACCAGCATGAGTCAACTGCAGCGTTAATAACAATCAGAAGGATCCCAGCGCTGCCTCCCCCGCCTTTCTCAGTGTGCCATGCAGCGGGACGTGGGCTGAGAGGAGTCACGGCATGGGCATCTGGGGACAGGGCCCCTCTGCCTTGTCACACGGTGCTGCTGGAACACGGTGGGGATGCAGGTGGTCCCTCAGTGGGTGGGTGATGAGTGGGAGATGCTCTGAGCACGGCATGAGCCGGGGGATGCCCAGGGGTGCAGCGTGGAGCGCTGCCTGCTCAGTGGTGCAGGCGGCTGAATGAAAGGAATAAATAACCCAGCCGTGAAAGAGAAGCATTGGCCAAAGCCTCCCAAGAAGCCGTCTGTGGTTCCCAGCTGCAGTCCCCGTTCCCTGGCTCCGTTATCCCTCTGGGAATGACAGCAGGGATGGCAGCTCCTGCAGCCCGGCAGAGACGCAAACCTCTCCCTCCTCCAGTCCTCCGAGTGCTCTGAAATGCCTTTCACCAGCAGAACAATTAGAAATCTAATTCCTATTTCTCCTGCTCAGCTAATTGTCTGTGGACAATTTGATTGTAAGAGCGCCCAGTGATGCAGAATAACCATCTTATTTCTGCTAGACATTGCCTTTGCAATTAGCACTATTGATTGCATCGCTCTGCTCTCTCACCTGCCGGGGCCCAGGGGAGCCACCCTCACCTGGCTCATCCCTCGCAGGGTGATGGGGCCGTGTCCTCCCTGCCTTGGCCATGGGCAGGAGGGTGAAGGCTGCGCTCCAGCGTGGCTCTGAAGCTGCTCTCTGCTCCTCAGGGAGGAATTTCTCCCTTCAGGACTCACAGCCACGCAGGAGGGTCCCTCCAAAGCCACCACAGAGCTCCCACTGAGGACACGTCTCTGCCTGCAAGGAACTCTAACCAGCCAGACTGGCTAGAGCTGGGAGGGCTTGATTTAAAAAAAATAAAAATATATCTATATATAAAAACAAAAATTCAGATTTGACAACACCAAAGGGTTCTGGATGAATCTGTCGATTCTGCTGAATGGTTTGTTTGGAGGGAAAAAAAAACCCAAAAGATCAAAACATTTCATTTCAGCCTATTCAGATTGAAATGTTTTGATTTTTTTTTTTTTTTCTCTTCCAAATGACTTTGTTTCAAAGTTTCCCTTAATTTTATTTTGCTATAAACATCCAAAAAGATTTCTGTGAAATGGCTGTGGTTGGAAGGAAATGCATTGGCTTGGGCACAGCCAAACCTTTGGTGTAACTGCCACCCTAAAAACTCCCCCCCTCCCCTTTTTTTAATTTTTAGAATTTCCAGGTTTTTTTTGTTTCCAGAAAATTAAAAATTTCAGGGATTTTCCAGCTCTAAAAAACACATGGTTGTGCTTTCCCTGTCACAAAGCAGATCTCCTGCTGCAGACAGGGGCTGAGTTGTCCTGGGGTCTGCAGAGCTGCTCTGCCCCCCAGCTTCAGCCCTCCCTGCCAGGGCTCCGTGTGGGACCCACTTTGTCCCCAAGGGCTGTGCCAGACTCTGGTTTTGGAGCCAGCCTGGATCCTGGGGAGACCCAGGGCTTGCTGGTGCCCAGGGCAAGCAGAGCTGGCAAGGAGTGGGGTCCCTGGAGACTCAGTGGGATCTGGGGACAGCTCCCAGCTCTGCTCCAGCAGCTGGAGGAGAAGATGCTCCTCTCATTCAACCCATGGAGACACCCCCAAAAAACCACCAGCTCCGGGCCAAGGCAGCTCTGGGCTCCAAGACCCAGATGGCTGCAGCAGGAAGGAGCTTTCCAGAGCGAGAGGAGCCGGGTGTAAACAGCAGACTGTGCAATTAACTCCACCCGCACCAGATCCTGTCCCAGCAGAGGGAACGCCAAGAGTTCTGTCCATCCTGCTGCCTCCAGGCACCTGGGACGTGCTGCTGGGCCTCATGTGTGGGGAATGGACCCAGAACCTGTCCCACAGGTGCTGCTGGACCTCATGTGAGGGGAATAGACCCAGAACCTGTCCCACAGGTGCTGCTGGGCCTCATGTGTGGGGAATGGACCCAGAACCTGTCCTGGAGGTGCTGCTGGGCCTCATGTGAGGGGAATGGACCCAGAACCTGTCCTGGAGGTGCTGCTGGGCCTCATGTGTGGGGAATGGACCCAGATCCTGTCCTGGAGGTGCTGCTGGACCTCATGTGTGGGGAACGGACCCAGAACCTGTCCCACAGGTGCTGCTGGACCTCATGTGAGGGGAATGGACCCAGAACCTGTCCTGGAGGTGCTGCTGGGCCTCATGTGTGGGGATTGGACCCAGAACCTGTCCTGGAGGTGCTGCTGGGCCTCATGTGAGGGGAATAGACCCAGACCCTGTCCTGGAGGTGCTGCTGGGCCTCATGTGAGGGGAATAGACCCAGACCCTGTCCTGGAGGTGCTGCTGGGCCTCATGTGAGGGGAAT
>NC_031791.1:5073734-5074758 GCF_001522545.3 Parus major
TCCTGGAGGTGCTGCTGGACCTCATGTGAGGGGAATGGACCCAGAACCTGTCCTGGAGGTGCTGCTGGACCTCATGTGAGGGGAATGGACCCAGACCCTGTCCTGGAAGTGCTGCTGGGCCTCATGTGAGGGGAATGGACCCAGACCCTGTCCCACAGGTGCTGCTGGACCTCACATGCAGGGAATGGACCCAGATCCAGTCCTGCAAGTCCTGCTTGGAGTCCCACCTCCACCTCCACAGCCTGGACACCCTGAGCAGGGAGCACCTGGACACCCGAAATTCCTACAGTGATGATTTCCCACTGGATGGAGCATGGGTCATCCCAAGGCGTGGGTCATCCTGGGCTGACCACAGGGTGTCCCAGCAGCTGGACACAGGGAACAGCCTCGGAGCTGAGCAGGGAGGAGCAGCTCCAGGGGAGGGAGAGGTGCTAGGAAGGAATTAACGTCTGGATCTATAAAACACTTGGTCCCAATTATTATAATGCACTGATTAGGGGAACTCAATAGTTCTGCTGGTGGTTAATGGCAGTAATTACCCAGATATGACTACAGTGGCAATATTAATAACTCTGGGCCATTAGTATTTGTGAGCAATGAGCAGAACACACATCCCTGAGCCTCGGGCTGGGCCTCTCTCTCCCCTCCAGCTGCAGCCTGGAGCAGGGCTGGCAGACGCCAGAGTTCAGCTGCAGAGGAAGCAGATCCAGGACCTGGCTGATGTGTGCCAGGTCCAGAAGAATCACAGAATCATTAGGGCTGGGAAAGACCTCCAAGGTCACCAAATCCAACCTTCAACAGTGGCCCACAACAGCCACTAAACCATATCACCAGTGCCGTGTCTGCTCGTTTATTGAACACTTCCAGGGGTGGTGACTTCACCACTGCCTTGGGCAGCTGTGCCAGGGCTTGATCACCCTTCCAGTGAAGAAACTTCCATAATATCCAACATGAACTTTGTCTGAAGTTCAAGCTGAAGCCATTCCCTCTCCTCCTGTCCCTGTTCCCTGGGAGCAGAGCCTGA
>NC_031791.1:5075248-5076347 GCF_001522545.3 Parus major
GTCCATTCCCTTCTCTGGACACGCTCCAGCCCCTCCATGTCCTTCTTGTCCTGAGGTGCCCAGAACTGACCCCAGGACTGGAGATGTGGCCTCACCAGTGCCCAGCACATTCAAGGCCGTGGCCTCTTGTCCCTCTCTGGTGAGACTGGGACTGTCCCTGCTGGGAGCAGATGACTTGTTGTGATGGTGCTGCTGCAGCCTGGGGCTCCTGCTCACTTGGGATGGCACAGCCTGTCCCCTGTCCCCCTGCAGATGGGCTGTCCTGCAGTGTGGGCCACTCATTTGGCAACTCACTGCCCGGAATGTTCTCTGGGGAGCTGGACAAGGGCTGACTCCTGGAGAGGAGGGAGCTGGGGTGGATCCACTGTGTAGATTCATAAATGTGATGAACAACCACCCTTGGGCAGGGAGGATGGGGAAGGGCCCCCGAAAGCAGCTTGGATGAGCCTTAGAGGGCAAAGGCTGGGAGTGGTGGGTGCTGTTTCTCCGAAGAAGAGGCAGGATGGGGCTGGAGCAGCCACCACTGGTGGCACCCACCCACCAGGAAGCTCCAGGACCCCACTGAAGGTGTGCACAGAGGGTCCCACAAGTGCATGACCCCACCAGACTGCAAATCCCCCGTGGTGCTGCCATCCCTGAGCCTCGCTGACTCGCTCCCTGTGCTGGATTGTCACACTGCAGAGGGGACAGACCGTTCTTTGTCCCAGCACCCTCTCACACTGCAAGGGGCTCAGGAGAGGGAAGCAGCTTCTCCATGCCCAGCCCAGCCTCCCCCTCGCCGCCTAAAGCAGCGTCCCCGGGCTCAGGTTACCCTTGTGGTTGTCTCTGGTTGTCTCCTCGGCTTCCCTGCTGCCCTCCCCATCTGCGGCCGAGACACCCGGCTCCTCCCGCCCGGCATCCGCATCCCCCCAGGGACCCCCTGCGACCGCAGGGCTGCTCTGACTCCAGAGCTGCGGCTCCTCAGCTGCTTCGAAACAAAAGGGCGAGTAATTGCTCCCTGCTTTGGTCCTCGGCAGAAGAAAACTGCCACCAGCCTCCAGCAGTTTGGGGATGGTCAGGAGAGCAAGGACATGCTCCTGGGGAGATGCTGGAACTCCAG
>NC_031791.1:5077250-5080216 GCF_001522545.3 Parus major
AGGCAGGGCTGTTCCAAAGCCAGCCTCCATCCTCCTCCCCAGGGAACTTTCGCACTCGGTGTCTCCAGCTCAGCCGTAATGATGGGAGTATTTAGCACACAGCGCCGTGTATTCAAACACTCCAGCAGCCAGAGACACCCTGTCACCCAGGTGACACATCTCTTACATGCTGCCAATTTAGCAGCAAGACGCCCCTGGAATCTGGGTTAGTGCCGGCAGCCGCTGCCTGCAGCCCCGGCTGCGAGGGGAGGAAGGGATGGGAGCACACGGCATCCCCTCGGCCCCACGGAGCAACCCCCAGCACACCCGGCTTGGGTGGGAGGCCTTAGCACCCCCTCCACTAGGATCAAAGCAAGCAATTTGAAATTTAAAATAAAAATATAAAAAAACCCCACCAATAATAATAATAAAAAAATCTCTGGTTATTTTCCACTGAAATTTTGTGAGGAAATCTTCTTTTTCTCTGTTTCTCTGCATTGCCATCAGATTCTCTCCTCCCTGCCAAACCCTCTCCTTTCACAAATAAAAAACCCCAAACAAAAGCTGTCAGGACAGAAGATGGTGAACATGCCTGCCTTCCCAGCAGCCAAAACCTGATTTTCCTAACCAAGCCCAGAAATATTTTTTACCCTGAGAATTTCCAGACTCTTGGTTCCCATTACAAAAAAAGGAAAGCTTTTCCACAGATCCTGCAGAAGTCCCTCAGTGACCTACCAGTGCTTTGGCATAATTACACAGTGATTAAGCTGTTTCACTCTGGATGCCAAAGGACAACACCCTGTCCCTGTCAGATCCCTCTGGATCTTGTCTCCTGCCCTGGGCAGGGGCCAGGCCCGGGGTCTGGGGTTGCCCCATTTGCAGGCAGAGCACGGAGGGTGCAGGCACCCCATGGTTTGTGATTTATCCCAAAGTGACCCGTCCCTGGTTCACATCCATGTGGGATGAGATGCAGGTTGGAATTTAGAAATGTCACTGCCTGATGCACAGCCTGCAGTGACACAGCTCCTGGGACACCTGGAACCCAAAGCTCACCTTTCCTTGTTGAGCTGGAGCCGTGGATCAGACCAGGAATTTTTTCCATGTCTTTACTTTGCGTCTTTCCATCATTTCATTAATATTCAATTTTTAAGCTTTGTCAAGGCTCCCTTTGTCCATTCCCTAATTCCTGCTGCCTTTTCATGTGCCTCAGCTCACGCACCCTCCTGGCCCAGCCCATCCCCAGGTCTGGGGACTCGCAGCCCACTCTGGAGTTATTCAGGCAGGCACGGCTGGTGTGGGCTGCGAGGGTGGGAGGTGTGGAGATGTCTCCCTGCTCCACTCCACGTGCTCCAGGAACACTCTGGGCTGCTGCAAATCCTCTGCCTTCCCTTCTGCACGCTCTGTTCCCGTTCCACGCCACCTCCAATCCCCATCCTGTGGCTGGGGCTTGCAGAGGGCTGGGTAACTTTATGATCGACAATAACATTGGTAGTTATTCTTGTCAAGAGAAGGTTAATTGCACCTCCTGCCTCGGGGCACCAGCTGATCCCTGCGGGGGTTGGGAAGGCATTTTCTGCCCGTGCTCAGCGTTTCCCAACCCCACAGGCTGCAGGATGCAGGGCATGGACCATGTGCTGGAGCATCAGGTGCTGCAGGGGGAGGGGGAAGCAGGGGAGCTCTGCTGTGACCCTGCTGGATGGAGGAATTAGGGGATCACTGCTGTGACCCTGCTGGATGGGGGAATTAGGGGATCACTGCTGTGACCCTGCTGGATGGGGGAATTAGGGGATCACTGCTGTGACCCTCTTGGATGGAGGAATTAGGGGATCACTGCTGTGACCCTGCTGGATGGGGGAATTAGTGGATCACTGCCTTTACCCTGCTGGATGGGGGAATTAGAAGATCACTGCTGTGACCCTGCTGGATGGGGGAATTAGGGGAGTTCTGCTGTGACCCTGATGTTGGGAGGGATTAGGGGAGAATTTCTGAGACCCTTCTGTCCATGTGGCATTAAGGGAACACTGCTGTGACCCTGGTTTGAGGGACATCAGGGGAGCTCTGCTGTGACCCTGGTTTGAGGGACATCAGTGGAACACTGCTGTGACCCTGGTTTGAGGGACATCAGGGGAGCTCTGCTGTGACCCTGGTTTGAGGGACATCAGGGGAGCACTGCTGTGACCCTGCTGTCAATGGGGTTTGCAGCTGTCGTGTCCCACATGGTGATGGTGCCCCAGGATGGATCATTCCCCACCTCATGGTCCCCCACCACTCTTGGATGTGGTGGGAAGGACTCCCAGCATGATGGGGTGTCTTGGGGGTCACCCCATGTCTCCAGCCCGACATGGGGACACGGGGGCTGTGGGGCAGAGGGACACGTGTCCCTGCAGCGATGGTGGCTCTGCCCCAGCCCTGCTGTGACTGTCACAGTGTGGTTTTATGGCTTGTGGCTGCTGTGAGGATACAGCCTGCTGTGCTCCCAGCAGTGAGAGCAGCCAGAGCCCGCCGGGCTGGGGCCACGCTCCCTGCCCAGAGCCCAGCAGGCAGCAGCTCCCACACTGGGCTGTGCTGGGCAAGGGGGGCAGGAAAGGATTTGATCCCTCACGCTGCAAGGGCGACAATGGAGCAGAAAGTGGGGGTGCTGCACAGCCCCCTGTAGCTTGCAGGGCCATGGTCCTGCAGCTCTGTCTGTCTGTCTGTCTGTGTGCGAGCTCCCTGCTCCTCTTCCTGCCCATTCCCAACCATCCCAACCCCCCTTTTCCCTCTCTTTCTCACTCTTGCATTTACAGTCTGTGCCCGTGGCCTCGTCTCCAGCCTCGCGTGTGACCTACTTACACACAGAGCCCCAGTTCTTGCCTTTTCTCTCCTGAACAATGCGGGGCCCTGCTGCCACACCGCCTGCTCCAGCACAATGCCAGCGGCTCTGGGGAGCTCTGTCCTGAGCCCTGTCCCTGTGCTGCCACATCCATCCATCCATCCATCCATCCATC
>NC_031791.1:5082556-5088065 GCF_001522545.3 Parus major
ATAAAATATAAAATATAAAATATAAAATATAAAATATAAAATATAAAATATAAAATATAAAATATAAAATATAAAATATAAACAAAAGTCAATTGGGAGGTGCAAACTTGGAGTAAATTACTTCAGTACCTGGAGGATTAACCCCTGATATGTAAATGGACAAACTTAAAATTTTTTGAAAAACTCATAACCACTGTCCAGCTTGGGCACAGCCTCTGCCTGCCCAAGGTGTAGCTATTGAAGGCCTTCAATAAATACCAGTTTTATTCTCTTCTTTCTGTCCAGCCTCTGTTCCAGGCTCCAGGGCATCCCCCTGCTGTGCTGCTGGCAGGGGATGCCCGGCTCCTGCCTCCCAGGCCGCCTGCAGACAGAGCTCGGGGTGCTCAGGCTGTGCCTGGGGCCAGCCCCCAGCAGTGCCAGCTGTGCTCACCCTGTGCCAGCCCGGCCCTCCCTGCGTGGGGACATTGCCAGGATCGGGATGTCACCCTCCCGAGGTTCCTGCTGTGGCTGGAGCGCTGGGGCCTGCCACACGGGATTTGGGATTTGGGATTTGGGATTTGGGGAGGGTGAGGTGTCTGCACTGGAGGTGGGGCTGCTCAGACCAGCTCCCAGGATCTGGGTTGGGTTGGGGTGGTGGCCTGGCAGGGTGAGTGTCACCAGCGCTGTATCTCTGCCTGGATCAGGGGAACTGCTGCTTACTCTGCTCCATGCTGGGGGGATCCTGGGGAAAAACCCACTCCACATTTCAGCATTGCTTCTCTGGGCAAAAGCATCCCCCAGAAAATCCCGAGGGGAATGGGCAGAGGCACACACAGGTGTGTCCTGCTGTGAAGGGCAGGAGGCTGGGGCAGCTCAGGTGCTGCTGCAGGGGTCTGGGATGTGCTGGTGACACCACCCAGAGCATGGGGACGCTCCCACTCAGCCCCTGCCCAGGCTGCCTGTGGCTGTGTTAAGAGGAGGGGGCTCCCTGCCTCCACTAATGGGAATAATAAGGTAATTAGGGGCTGCATAATCAGGGCCTTGTTGCTATGCAAACACTGAGTCAAGAGATGCCCCCATCTCCCCCTGCACACCTGACAAGCCTCGAGAGACAGAGATGCTCTCTGGAGTCTTGTGGCTTCTCTGGGCTGCCCTGCTGCGTGGCACAGAGCAGGAAAAAATGTTCATCCTTCCTTCCTCAGCACTGTCCTCATCAGCTGTGTGATGGAGAGGCATGGAAAGGGATTCCCACCCCGAGGAAGGAGGCAGAGGGTGGGTTCCCCTCTGCTGAGGACCCGCTGGCTCACATTTGGCCTGCGAGCAGTGCCAGCAGCTTGTGGCTGCTCGCCTGGAGTTTTCCACATGGAGATGACAAATTATTCCAGCCCCATGGTGTCCCCAAGGTAACTCCAGTCCCATCTGCCTGGAGCTGTCAGGGATGTCTGAGTTGGGCTGGGGGCTGTGGGAGCCGGGGATTCAGCTCCAATCTCCCCCCACCATGCAGCACCAAAGGTGCCCATCGCACCCCGGCTGCATCTTCAGCCCCGAGCAGAGACCTGTGGCTGTCATCACACATCCCTGAGGAGCAGAGACCATGACACAGCATCACCTCAGCCCCGTTTTTATCCACCACACTCGGTCACAGCCTGCTGGGCTGCTGCTTCCAAGTGCCCCAGCTGGGCTGGGGGCCCAGGCTGTGTGTGCCCGTGGCTGAGCTGCTCCACTGCCGCAGAGGCAGGGCACTGACAGGGGCTGTAAATTGTCAGGCCCTGTAAAGCATTTAATGATTTTGAATTTATCTGCATCGATAAATACATGACAAGGTAACAGTCAAATAAATACCCATTAGTGCACTTGCTCTCTTTTTTTTTAATTACGAGCTCGGGTGTAACCAATCATTTTCTGCTAAGCAAGCGCTGCAGGAAATCTTCATTAGCACCAGCCCCGGCGAGCTCTGCAGCCTGGGGAGGAGGGAGACAGCCAGGAGGGAGTTTTGGCCCCATCCTGCCCACCCAGCTCAGGGGGATGCTGATACCCACTCCCATCCAGGCTAGAGACCCTGGCAGGGGAGGGAGGTTTGGGGCAGGAATTTTCCAGGGGGACCTTCATGCTCTCTGCAGCTCCCTGGTAGGAGGAGTCAGGTTGGAGCTGGGCTCTGCTCCCAGGTAAGAATGACAGAACAAGAGGACACGGCCTCAAGCTGTGCCAGGGAAGACTGGGTATCAGGAAAATGTCTTCACTGAAAGAGTGGCCAAGTGGCAAGCGTGGCACTGCCCAGGGCACTGGTGGAGCCACCAGCCCCGGAGTGTTTGGAGTGAGTGGCTGAGGCTCCTCATGGTGGGGCTCAGTGGGCACAGGGGTGTTCAGCTGAAGGTTGGAGCTGATGATCTTGGAGGCCTTCTCCAACCTTAATGATTCCTGATCTTGGCTGGGTGCCCTGCACACCCCAAAGGCAGGTGCCAGGTTATCAGGGCATGTGCAGAGTGGGGGATCTCACTTGCTGCTGGTCCTTTGGGCACCCTCCCCACCCCCTGCACACTGGGTGACTCAGAAAGTGCCAGAGGGGTGCAAACCACCCTGGTTGGCACCTCAGAGCATGCCCTGTCCTGGCAGGTGCCACACCCAGGAGGAGGCATGAAAAAATACAGAAATGCTGTGAAGGGGAAGTGCTGTGAGATCCTGGAGCTCTGGTGCTGCCGGGCACCTCTGGCACGAGCGCCGGGTGTGGAGGGCAGGAACAGGAGGAGCTGGGTGAAGGACAAGTCCCCAGCAGGTTTGGCCCTGCAGGGGTGGGACAGAGGCCAGCAGCAGGTCACTGTCCTGGGGACAGGGACCAGGTGTGTGCGGGGTCAAGGGCAGAACCTGCTCTGTTCCCTTCCAGCCTCCCCTCCATCCCTCCATGCCGAGCCTCTGGCGCAGAGAGGGGCACAGGGAGAACACGGCTGCTTTGCTCTGTCTTATTTCTGTCTGGCAGCATTTTTCCAGAAGAGCAGCTTCTAAACTCTGAGCATCTCCTGGGAACATGTCGATCCTGATGATATTTTTCTATGGAGAAGTGTCAAATCAAATGATTTCAACTTTCACATTTTGTTTCAATAACGTCGAAAGGATTTTTTTCCAATGAGAGGCGAACATTTCAATTTGACATTATCATTTGGTTTCATTCCATTTGGGCTTTTATATTATCATATTACTCCAAATCTACATTTCTAGTCTATCTAGTGTTTTACTGTTTAATGATTTAGCAGCATCAAAACCCAGCGAAACGTTTTGATATTTCTGGGTGAAATTTCCAGCCCACCCCCCGTCGAAATTTGCACATTTTGGGAAAGTCTGCATGGGGAAGCCCCCAGATTCCGAGGGGATGGAGCTGCCATCTTGCAGCTGGCACAGAGCGTTGTGTGGAGGCAGCAGCAAGCAGGGGCACTCTGTCCTGTGCTGGAGCCAGAGGAAGGACACAGATGTGACCTGCTCTGTGCTGTACAGCCATAAATAGTGAGTGGCAGTGCTGCGAGGGGGGAAGGTGAAGACATTGTACACAAAGTGGAGGGAAACTCGCCAACAGGAGTTGGGAAAGAGGGTGCCCTTGCTAGCCAGAGCAGGATGTCCTGCTGTCCCTGGAGAGCAGGAAAGGCTGGATGCAGAGCCGGATCCACGAGCAGGGGATGAGCAGCAATGCACAAACAGGGTGTTCTTGGGGGTTTTTTGGGGAGAACCGCCAGGATTTTCCCTCCATGAACCAAGGGCTGGGACTCGTCTCTGCTTCCCAGCACCAAGTGAAGGCAGGAACCGGCAGCGCTGGGGGCAGAGGGGCTGCGGCTCCTCCTCAGCCTGGGCACTGAGCGCATTTCCCCTGCTGGATCTGAGTCACGCCAGGGCTCTGGAAGAGGCAGGGTGGCAGCCAGGGCACTGCCCCACACCTGCAGGGGTGGCTGATCCCCTCCCCGGGCAGTGAGAGGGGGTGCTGGGGGTGCCCTGAGTGCCACCCGTGCCCACACACAGCCTGCCGGGCTCCTGCCTTCCGCCCTCCCACAGCCCCGCTGCTCGCAGGGTGGATTAAAAGCTGCTTTAATGGATATTTATGATCGCCATCACAGCCTTTTACTGCCTGTCCTTCCCCATTACGGCAGCGTGTGCCCGGGCTGCGGGCGGGGAGGGCTCTGGGGCCGCACGGGGGTGGGGTCTGGCTGCCTGGAGCCACCAGCAGGGCTTCAGAGGGGCACCCCTGTGCCGGGGGGCTCTGTCCCCCATAGATCTCACAGCAGAACCATCCATCGGTACCTCCCTATTTCCCCGAGTCCGGCTGAGCTGGGGAAACTGAGGCACAGGGAGGTGCCAGTGCCTTTGCCATTGTCCCCAGGGGTTCGGGTGGTGTCACACGCTGCGCACGAGGAGCGGGGGGGGCACCTGAGAGTGGCAATGGCTGGAGGAGAGGCCGCGGGTCGTGGCAGGAGGAGTGGGAAGGAGCCAGGTGTGCGGGAATCTGCCTCCCCCGGCGCCCGCCGGGCACAGGCTGCTGCCTTCGGATGCTGCCGATGCTCTCGGGAAACCCTCCCGGAGCCGCCGGGCCCCCTCTCGATGGCTCTAAATGAAACTCCCCCAGGACAGCATATTAAACTTGACCTGTGCACCACCTCCAAGATTAACATCAGAGGAGGAAGAATGGAAGGTCTGCGGAGGGCAGAGCAGGGGAGGAGGCGAGCACGCTTCTCCTCCGCAGCTCCGGCAAGGGCTGCAAGGGCAGCTCTCCGGGGAGCTCGGAGCTGCAGCCCCTCTGCCGAGCCGCGCTTGCTGCCAAGGAAAGTTCATGTTCTCCTTCCCCAGCTCGGTGAGAACACGGAAAGGAGAAAAAAAAACAGCCCCAAGCCCTCCTGTGAGGCAGCAGGGGACAGCAGGAGTCTGATGGGTGTCAGTGCCCTGCTGCCCACGGGCTGTGACACAGCGGGGACCCGAGGGCTGGCAGGGGCCCGGCAGGCACCACATCCCCCCTGCTCCACGGGCAGGGCTGTGCTGGGCTGTCGTGAACACCCTGCCTGCCCAAGGGTCACCTCTGGGTCACAGCCACCTGCTTTTGTGGGCAGCTGAGAACCAGCTCTGCTCGGACATCAGAAATGTCACCTGGGTCAGAGAGGACCTCCCTGGGACAGGGACAGCACCCAGGGCCAAATGGGGATCCTGAGGACAGCTGATAAAAATCCTGGTAGGAGAGAGCTAAAATCATTGTCCCAGAGGCTGGATGGACAGAGCAGGAACCAGAGGTGTCAATGCCACTTCCAGAGGAGGTGACAGCTTTCCTAGAGCTCCTCCTGAGGGGCAGGGGAGGGGCAGCTCTGATCTCTGCTCTGGGACAGGGACAGCACCCAGGGAACGGCTGGAGCTGGGCCAGGCCAGGCTCAGGCTGGATTTAGGGAAAGGTTCTTCCCCCAGAGGTGCTGGCACTGCCCAGGCTCCCCAGGGAATGGGCACGGCCCCGAGGCTGCCAGAGCTGCAGGAGCCTTTGGACAGCGCTCCAGGGATGCCCAGGCTGGGG
>NC_031791.1:5091705-5095067 GCF_001522545.3 Parus major
TCCCCAGGGAATGGGCACGGCCCCGAGGCTGCCAGAGCTGCAGGAGCCTTTGGACAGCGCTCCAGGGATGCCCAGGCTGGGGGTGCTGGGGGGTCTGGGCAGGGCTGGGGTTGGACAGGATGATCCTGGGGGTCCCTTCCAGCTGAGGAAATTGTGCTCCTGTGCTCCCCCCGGGGCTCAGGGAGCTGCTCTGTGCTCCTCCTGTGCCAGCATCGGGGGCAGATGAAACGGGCCGGGGCTGCAGCAGCAGCCGGGGCTCTGCGGTGCTCCCTCCCAGGGGGGTGAGGAGAGGCAGGAGACGGCAGCAGCAGCCAGAGCAAATGGTTCTTTATTTTATCTCCAGGATAAAAAGGAATACGGAAGCCGGGTTCCTAAGATGAGGTGCCTTCATCTCGCTGCACAGCGTTTGATCATCCCCGATGTTTTACAAGGAGGTGTATGGTTGAATTACCATTAGAGGAGGTGATGGAGCTGAAGAGTAACAGAAAACTTCCTCCATGGCGACCCAGACTCCTTTCTGTGCCTGCAGGGAGCAGAGCAGGAGAGCCCAGGGGCTGGCAGCCGAGGGCCAGCAGGCAGGAGCAGCTCCCGAGCCCCTGGAGGGTCTGTCCCCGAGCAGCTGCAAGGCAGCACGGTGTGTGCCCAGGCACCTCGGAGCTGTCAAGGCCAGGAGAGGTCGATCCCAGCCCGTTGGGGATGGGAACAGCCCAGGCCAGCGTGGGTCAGGGTCAGCTGGCGTGGTGGGGGGATCCCGTGGCTGGCTGGGCTCCCGAGCACTGGCGCGTGGCAATGAGGACAAAGGGATCTCGGAGCCAAGGATCCCGGGGCTGGCAGTGCTGGCATCTCCATCAGAGCGGGAATTCTCGCCTCTTTTTCCGCATGGGTGCCCCTAATCATCCATCCATCACCCATCCCTTCTGTCCTGAGTCCTCCAGCAGGTGTGCGGATGGCTGGCGTGCCGGGGACTGCCAGTGCCTGCTCCGAGCGCCGGCTTGCTTAGCTGTGGAGCAAGTGCCATTTCCAGAGCCTCATTAGTATTTGCATTGTTGCATGGCTGTCTAAGAGAAGCAGCAGCTAAGTGAGCCAGTCAGATCTCGCTAATTTGCATGTTAATGAAGCCCACAGAACGCAGCTTAGAGAGGCTGACTTGCTAGACCTATACATGCAGGCTGTATATGCTTTGGAGACGCAGCAAACACTGTAGGCAGACACCCAGATGGCTGCAGAGACAGACAAACAGATGGCTCCCTACAGCTGAACTGCGTGGGGGAGGCTCTGGGAGAGAGCTGGGGTGAGGCACTGGAGGGAGGGGGAAAGGATAGCAAGATGGAGAGAGATGGAGAGATTAAAAAATATGAATGGAGAAACAGATTAGTCAAGGCTTGTGAACATGCTTGGAAGGAAGAATCTTACCATGTGGGGTTTTTTTGTTTTGTTTTTAAATAGAAAGGTTGTGCAGAATGTGTCACAGANGGGACAGTGGGGGTGACCCTGGGACAGTGGGGGTGTCCCTGGGTCAGTGGGAGGTGTCCCTGCCATGGCAGAGTTGGGATGGGATAAGCTTTGAGGTCCCTTCCAACCAAAACCATTCTGTGATTCCGTTATTTCTGAATTGTTGCCACTGCTGGGGAAGACTTTGCCCCTCCATGCAATGTGCCAGGCCGTGCCCTGAACCCTAAAAAAGTCAAAGCAGACCCTTCTGGCTCCAGGCTGCCCAGTCCCCCTGAAGTTACTCTGCTGTCACTCCTGGGCAGGCTCATCCCAGCCTCGCACTCTGGTTTGCCTCCTGGGGATCACAGATATCTCAAAGAGGCCTTGGGGCTCCTGCTCCCCTGACCCACAAGGTCTCTCCTTGCTTTTGCCCAACCCAAACCCCTTGATTTGGCTCTCCCCAACTCAAGAGGGTTGCACTGACCCTTCTTCACTCAACACTGAAGTTGCCAAATCCTCAAATGCCGTGGCCCTTTGTGGGATGTGCCCTCTGCCAGTCCATTCCCTGTGTCCAGTCCCTCCATCCTTGTCCCCATTCCCAGAGTAGAAACATTGAGTTTCCAGAGTCCAGGGCTGGAAAACAGAGCCATTCCTTCCCTGGACGCATCAGTGGAGCCCCTGGACACTGCCAGCCCGGGGACCTGGCAGAGACAAGCAGTGGAGGGGAACAGCTCCTTCCTATTGCATCCATCCATATTCCTGTGGCAGCAGGGTTCTTCTGCCAGGAGAAGCCATCCAAGGCATTGCTTGCACAGAGAGCTGGATGTGAGAGGGCCCATTTCCCACCCACGGGGCTCCCCATGCTGTCAGGATTTGCAGGCACACTCTGTGTGTGTGCAGCCAATATCCCAGGAATTCCCTGAGCAGGGAACGTGGACCCTTGTCCAAAAATCTTATTTGCACTGGGCTGGTCATGCCAAGTCACAGAAGAGTCACCAGGGGCTCGTGTGGCATTTGCACTGGCACAACCTCCCTGGCATCCTGCAGGGAGCAGCCCTGGGACCTGACTGACTGCAGTGCCCAGCTGTGCCCAGCTGTGCCCAGCTGTGCTGCACAGGGCAGAGGTGCTGGCACAGAACCCATCTCTGGCTGATGGAATTCCCACAAAGCGAGCACCAGCTCCTGAGTGCCTCTTCCAGCACAGATGAGCTGCCTGAACTCAGACACTTGTCTACAAGCCAGGAGGAAATTCTGCCTCCTGGGCTGCCCTTAAATTTTCATCTTCTTCAAAGACCTGGCTGCAGGGCAGAGATGACCTCCCTGAAGGGGATTCTTGTGAGGCCATTTCTGGAGGGAGTAAAAGCCATTGAAACCACGACACAGAGACACCAAAATGCCCTGGGCTGCTGTTGAGCCTGTGATGAGCTGGGCCAGCTCCAGCACCAGTGAACCTCTCTCCCTCCTGCACCTAAATGTGTCTCATTCCACGGATTGTGGTGCTCTCTGGGCAGGACAAGCCACTCTTCCTGCCTGTGCTTTGTCATCCTGCCCCTTTAGCATCTCTTTTTCACCTCCCAGCCCCAGAGCACCTGTCCTGGCCTCGGTACCACCTCCCACATCCCCACCTCCCTCAGCCCCGGCTGGTTTTTGTCCCACAGCCCAGCACCCGATGTGCTGGTGAGCATCTTTTGGCCTGTGGGAGGAGTCCTCAGCAGGGACAGGATGTGTGTGGTGGCTGCTTTGATTTTGTCACTGAGAAGCAGCCACGGGCACCTACACAAAAATGTCACCTTGTCACAGCTGATGCCTTTTTGGGGTTACCTAAAAACAGAGGCCAGACAAAATCCAGGGAATAAAAAGCAGTTAAATTTATTGAGGGACCTTCAGGGACATTTCAGGCACACAAAGCCCCCCAGGGGCTGCACCCAAAA
>NC_031791.1:5097197-5099165 GCF_001522545.3 Parus major
CTGCTCTGTAGGCAGCTGCAGAGGTTGGGTGGCAGGACAGACTGCTGGATGGACACCCATGGGCTCTGCCTGCTCTGTAGGCAGCTGCCCAACCCTAATGCTGCTGGCCAGGGTTCAGGGAGTGCCTGCTCTGCCCTCCTCAACCCTCCTTTGGGGGACTGGAACACTGGCAAACAGGGCTGGGACTGTAGGAGAGAATGGAGAGAAATATGTACATATTTACATAAATTTCTAGTGGGAGTGGATGGGGTTGTGTGTCAGCCATGAGAGGCAGCAGATGCAGCTCGTGGGGAGCTGGTGAACATGGGCTGGGAGAGGGGTCACCCGACCCTGGGGAGTGTCACACTGCCAGCCTGGGGAGCACAGAGCCAGCACAGCCATCCTGCATCCACACTGACACCTCTGTGGGGCCAGCCCCACCAGCAGCGCTCCTGGGCCGGGAGAGAAGGCTCTGGAGGAACAGCACATCTCCCCAAATCCCCATCTCCTGATGAATTTGGGCTGGGACTCCACCTGAGGTGCCACTGGGCCCAGAAGTCAGTGCTGTCAGTGTTCCCAGCAGTGCTCCCTGTGGTCCTGGGTAGGTTTGGCTGCCCCATATCAGCAGGATATGAGCAGGAGCCAGCAGCCAGCCCAGCACCGACACCTGTGGGACTGATCCTCACAGCCCCACCCCTCTCCTGCCTTTATTTGCCCCTTCTTGCTGTGTCTGTGAGGTTTCTGCCGTGGGGCAGGAGGGGCAGACGAGGACCCTGCACGGGGCAGGGACAGCCCTGTAGGGAAATACATCTGTAGGGCTGCTGTGTTTCCTTATCCTGTCCCAAACTCCCCGAGGGTTGTGGGCATCTCTGGACACTCCTCTCAGGAGGACAGGAGGCTGGAGCCCGAGCTGCTGCCTTAAACCAGGCTGCCCCGGAGCCCAGGTTTGCTCAGCCCG
Source organism: Parus major (assembly GCF_001522545.3). Taxonomy (NCBI): domain Eukaryota; kingdom Metazoa; phylum Chordata; class Aves; order Passeriformes; family Paridae; genus Parus; species Parus major. Next base: position 5,098,135 of record NC_031791.1, read on the forward strand.
GGTGTTTGGTGCAGCCGAGGCTCCAGTGCCTCCACCCTGGTCTCAGCTTTGGAGAGCCCCGAGTGCCCGGGGAGGGGAGGGACAGCCCAGCTCCCCTCGCTCCTCTCTTCTGGAGCTCCAGGGCGAGGAGCAGCAGGTCCTGGCCGGGATGGGGCTGGCACACAGCTCGCTGCCAGGTCTCACACAGCTCGGATGTCTGACACGTCCGTCAGCGCAGCCGGGCCCCTGCCATGCCCATTAAGCACGGCGAGCCCTGACAGCCCCTGCAGAGCAGCGTGACAGGGCTGGGAGGGCAGAGGGAGCACAGATGTCCCCCCCGAGCCACACGCGGCCTCTCCGGAGCATCCCAGAACGGGGAGGGACCGGGCACAGGGCGGCCGCGTCCCGGAGCATCCCTGAGCTCGGATCCCGCTTTGAAATCTCCAGCTGGGAGAGCGCCCAGACACCGAGAACACCATTAATTCCTGCCGGTGATTGTTCCAGCCCCCTCGCTCCTGGGGCCGGGAGCCTCGGACACAAAGTCCCCCGAGCTGTCAGGGCCATGTCCCGTACTCGAGGTGATGCCTTGAGAATCCGGGATTTGTGTGCAGCAGGGAGCCGCAGCTCCTGCGGGAATCCGTGGCAGTGGATTAGAGGCCATGGAGGTGGGAATCGGCCGCAGCACAATGCAGGGATTTGGCCGGGGGGATTGCTCTGCTCAGGAGGGATCCGCCTTGGCTTCGGGAGCGTTTCAAAGGGTCGCTGTGGGCACCAGGGGACACGAGCAGCGCTGGCTGTGGGCTGTGTCCGGAGCAAGAAGAAAACCAGGGAAAATCAAGATGAAAGGACGTGGCTTGATGTAGCCCCGGCTACAGACAGCCCCACACTGGCTGAGCGTGTCCTGGGAGAGAAGGAGCGGTGGCAGGAGCCAGGCTGGGCAGGAGCGGTGACACGGGCTGGCTGGGTGGGTGGCACAGGGCTGGGGAGGTGGCCCAGGCATTCAGAGCCCCTGTGATCACATCTTTGTCTTCATCATCCAGATTAGGCAGAGC
>NC_031791.1:5099280-5099642 GCF_001522545.3 Parus major
CCCAGGTCCCTCACTGAGCCTCGCTGGGTCGGCCTCTCTTAGCCACAGACAGCTCTGCATCCTCCTCCTTCGAGTGTGCCCTCCTGGCAGCGTTTTCCCAGTGTTTCCAGTGGCTCTCAGGAAGTTTCCAGCTCCATTTCCCAGTTCTTGAGCCGTGGCAGTGCAGGGGCTGCACACATCGTGTGTGAGGCCTCCAGTACCTTCATGGGGGGAGAGAGTGACAACAGGGATGTGCTCAGAGACACCCAGCAAAGGACCAGCCACTGCTGATTTATATTTATATTTATATTTATATTTATATTTATATTTATATTTATATTTATATTTATATTTATATTTATATTTATATTTATATTTATATT
>NC_031791.1:5100477-5105163 GCF_001522545.3 Parus major
TGCCTGAAATGTCCCTGAAGGCCCCTCAATAAATTTAACTGCTTTTTATTCCCTGGATTTTGTCTGGCCTCTGTTTTTAGGCAGCCCCAAAAAGGCATCACTGACAACATCTCCCTTAGCTATGCTGTAATTTGATTTTCTTCCCACACCCCTCAAGACTTTTATGAAGGAATTTTCAAGCTCACGAAGGCAGGGAGTGAATGCAGATGCCAGGAGCAGCTGCCCCCCCAGGTCTCCTGTTTGCAGGGCTCTGTAGGGCCATCACACGGGGAAATCTTCATTTCAACCCACTTGGGGATTTTGGAGCCTCCTTTAGGAAGGAGGGAATAGCGTGAACTCGTGGCTGCTCTTCCCCCCTGTTGGAGCACTGCAGCCATGCCCTGATTCCCGTGGCTGGAAGGAGACCCTGATTGTGTCCCCCAGGCCCTGGCACTGGGGCTCTGTTCCTAAACTGGGGCTGAGAGAAGCCAAACGTGTTGTGGCCACTGTGGCTGGGACTGGGAAGCTGAGTCCTGTCAGCCCTGGGATCTTTGGTTTGGACATCTGAGGCTTGTGCCTGGCAGGAGAGCTGAGGTGCATCATCCCACCACTGGAGCCAGGCTTTCAGGCACAAGTGTCTCTAATTATTAATTAGCTGATGAGGGTTTATTATGTCTTAGCACAGCTCTCCTGTTGCCTGTGGCACTTAGTGGCACACATGAGGAGAGGGCTCGATGCTCCTGTTGCTCACACGTGTGCCAGGGCTGCTCTGCAGACACAAGGGATCTTCTGGGGCTGTGATCTCGTGTCCTACAGCGGCACAGGGGTCACAGCTGTGAAATCCATGCCAGCAGAGAGGCTCAGCTCCGTGCCCTGAGTCAGCCCAGCTGCACCATTCTCCACCCTGGGTGTTCTGCACGTCAACAGCTCGGCCACATCCACCCCTCACCGGGGCTTCTCCAGACAAGGATGGGGAAATAAAGGAGCTGGCACCCAGACATGTCCCTGCTCCAGAGGAAACGTGCTCCCAGCTCCTCTCCACAGCCAGGGGGGTCTGCAGGAGCTGCAAACCAGCTGTGCTGTGTCTCCCACCACCATTCACAGAATCCCAAATCCCAGAATCCCAGAATCCAGAATATCAGATTCCCAGAGTCTCAGAATCCCAGAATCCCAAATCCCAAAATCCCAGAATCTCAGAATCTCAGATTCCCAGAATCTCAGAGTCCAGAATTCCAGAATCTTGGATCTAGAATCTCAGAATCTCAGAATCCCAGAATCTCAGAATCCCAGAATCCCAAATCCCAGAATCTCAGAATCCAGAATCCCAGAATCTCAGAATCCCAGAGTCCCAGAAGCCCAGAATCCAGAATCCCAGGATCTCAGAATCCCAGAATCTCAGATCCTCAGAATCCAGAATCTCAGATCCCCAGAATCTCAGAATCCAGAATCCCAGGATCTCAGATTCCCAGAATCCCAGAGTCCCAGAATCCCAGAGTCCCAGAATCTCAGAATCTCAGAATCCAGAATCTCAGATCCCAGAATCTCAGAATCCAGAATCCCAGAATCTCAGAATCCCAGAGTCCCAGAAGCCCAGAATCCAGAATCCCAGGATCTCAGAATCCAGAATCTCAGATCCCCAGAATCTCAGAATCCCAGGATCTCAGATCCCCAGAATCTCAGAATCCAGAATCCCAGGATCTCAGATTCCCAGAATCTCAGAGTCCCAGAATCTCAGAATCCAGAATCCCAGGATCTTAGAATCCAGAATCCCAGAATGAACCAGGCTGGAAAACCCTTTGAGACCATCAAGTCCAACCCATGGCCTGACACCTCCTCATCAGCTAAACCACGGAGTGCCACATCCAGGCTGTTTTTAAACACATCCTTTTTAAAAATCCCATTCTCCTGCTGCGACCCCAGCCCCAGGCTCTGCTCCCAGGGCAGACGGGGAGAGGGGATCGGGCTGGGGCGACCCCGCTGCTGCCTCAGCCCGTGCTGAGGGAAGGGTTAAGTGCGATGGGGAGGCTCTGACATTTTGCTAATGTGCTGTGTTAATTGATTCGCTCATTTCCATTTGTTCCTGTTAAAGAGAGACAGATGAGAGTGGTCCTGCAGTGCAGCGACTTGGCAGGGAGCGTCTCCGCTGCGTGCAGATGTGCTCCTCGCTCATTTATTACCATCAGGCCTCCGAGCTCCCAGCCAGCCCGGCCATCCCGAGCTTCTGCAGGAGCAGGAACACCGGGACAGGCTCCCAGCAGCCCTCCAGGGCACCAGGGGTCCCATCTTGGTGCTGCCTGCAGGGGTTAGGGAAGGGAAAAGCCAAGGCAAGGGGCGGCAGCCGGTCTGGAAAACTCGTGACCCAGGAAAGAGCTGCGTGCCTTCGTTCTGCACAGCCATTTCCACACCAACAGCTTCTCCTGCGGAGCAGCAGCAGGCTCCCAGCCTGTGGTCAGCCATGGAATCATGGAGTCATGGAAGGTTTGGGCTGGAAAAGGCCTCAGAGCTCATCCAGTCACTCCCCTGTCCTGGCAGGGACACCTTCCACTCTCCCGGGTTCCTCCGAGCTCCATCCAAGCTGTCCTTGGACACTGCCAGGGATGGGACAGCCAGAGCTTCTCTGGGAATTCCATTCCAGGGCCTCACCACCCTCAGCTCCTCAGTATCCCACCAAACCCTGCCCTCTGTCCATGGGGAGCCATTCCCCTGTTCTGCCCTTCTGAATTGTCCCTTGCCATGGTTCTCCTTGTCTCCCTTCAGGTGCAGCGAGGTCACCCCAAAACCTCCTCCAGGCTTTTTCCAGTCCGGCTTTCCCAGCATCACCCCAGCTCCAGTGAACCCCAGGACTGGCATTGGCAGCTCTGGAGCTGAGGGGTGGAGAGACCAGGCACAGGGATTGTCCCTCACGGACAGCACAGGGGCCATGCACATCTGGCACATCTGGCACATCTGGCACATCTGGCACATCTGGCACATCTGGCACATCTGGCTGTCACCTGGGGTGGGCAGGGATGCAGATCCCGGCGTGCTGGGGCTGCTCCCACCTGCAGCCCTGGAAGTGAGGGGCAGGAGAGCCGTGGCCAGCCCTGCCCCTGCCCTCCAGGCAGAGCCCTGAGCCTCTGCTCATCCCTGCAGGGCTCCCCAGGCTGAGATGCTCCGTGACATCCCAGCCTCCTGACCAAACACCTCTTTTTTCCCCGCTGAAAAGCGCAATTATGACAAGAATCAAATTCCTGTGGTGAGAGAGCTCAATTTCAGTCAAAATGTTTATTAAAAACATATTTGTTCTGCACCTTTTCGCTGCCAAAAGAAAAACAGCTCCTTCCAAATGTCATTATTTGCTTGGACTTATCCACAGAAGAAGAATCTCTTGCAGGGATGTGCCTGTGACAGGAGCAGCACCAGGGCCCCTCCCCACCCTGCCAGGGAACAATTCCTGCCCAAGATCCCACCCAAATCTCCCCTTTTCCAATCTCAAGCCATTCCCTGTGTCCTGTCCCTGCAGGCCTTGTCCCCAGTCCCTCTCCAGCTCTCCTGGAGCCCCTGCAGGCCCTGGAGGGGGCTCTGAGCTCTCCCTGGAGCTTCTCCTCTCCAGCTGAGCACCCCCAGCTCTCCCAGCCTGGCTCCAGAGGGGCTCCAGCCCTGGAGCAGCTCCAGGGGCTCCTCTGGAGACACCCAACACCTTCCTTGTGGTTTTTTAGATGACCCCAGCACAAGAGAATCCTCACCCAGGAGAGGAGATCTTGGTCAGGGCCAGCTGAAGAGACTCCTGAGCTTTGCCTGGACTTCAGGAGACGTTAATTATGGATATCCTGTTAATTATGCCCACCCCTGTGCCCTGCACCTTCACCCTGTGGCCACCTCTGTCCCTGGGAGCCCATCACGGGCCAGATCCCTGCTGCAAAAGCAGAGTCAGGCAGGAGAGCAGAAGAAAAAGCAGAGAGAGCTGCTCGGGGCTGAGGGTGTCCTCGGGGAGGAAACAGCAAAGCCCCGAGACAAACTGTGCTGCAGCATCTCCCTGGGAAAGGCCTCGGGGCCCTGGCACATCGCCAGTTTGAGGGTCCAGGTCAGGACCACAGGGAAATCCACATTAACTCATCTCTGCTCCATTTGGGACCAAAGAGGTGCCGGTTTTCCCTTGGGCAGGATTTTCCCCTCAGCAGTGACCACACCAGGCTCTCTGTGATTCTCTGTGAGGCTCCCAGTGAGTGCCCTTATCTCTGAAACCTGCCTCTGACATCCATAAAAAACTCTGAATTTCATAAAACACCATGAAAACATCTGTTAATGTTAAATAGAAAAGCTAAAAGTGTCAGTGTGTAAATCAGAGAGTTTTCTCAAGTCACTGAGTGAAAATGTTAAAGTTTAGAGTTTAAACTAGTTTAAAAAACAAAAAACAAGATAAAAAAATTAGTGTTGTCTCTTGTCCTTTCTTCTTCCTCTTCTTCTAAAAGTTTTTAAGTAGTAGTAAGTGATTAAATAGAAAATACCACAGTACAACACACAAGTGTTGAGTCATTGAATCACTAAAAAAACCCCAATTTACGTGTCTATTGTTAATTAGCTGAAAATAAATATAAAGATAAAAGAGCTGCGTAGTTCAAAACCATTTTGTGCCATTAAAGCAAATTTGAGCCAAATTCCCTCTGCTGCATCCCCCAGCATGGGGCTGATCCTCCAGCTTCCTTCCTGCTGTCCCCTGATGGGTGA
>NC_031791.1:5106289-5108020 GCF_001522545.3 Parus major
AGGGATGGAGGAGCAGGGATTTAGGGATTTCCCTGGCAGAGCCCTCTGCTGGGGCTGGGGGCTGCTCTCTGGAGGTTCCCCCACCTCTCCTCGGTCCCCCAGCCCCCCTGTGTCCCCTCCACACCCCCCCAGCCGCCCTCTGCCCCACAGCCACCTTCTGCCAGCCCTTCCATCTCTAGCTCTTCTCCTCGGAGCCCCCTGCTTCCCTCCTGGGCTGGCTTTGCCAGGCTCTCCACTTGTTTAGCGTTTCTGTTCCTAAAATCACTTCAATCCAAAAGGAAGAATAATTGCCTCCTCCATTTAGCTAAAATGCAAGATCATAAACTTGCCCATCAGCTGCAGCATGGTCAGGAAGTGCCTGGGAAAGGCAGGAGGCATTTATTGCTTCCAGAAGAGCAGATTTCACTCCCTCTGCTTTCCACATCCCCACCCTGATGCCTCCAGTGAGATCTCACTGGAGCTGGGTGGATTCAGCAGGATAAATTGGCTGGAATTGGTTAGAAGAGGAACTAATCTTTATTTTTATTTTTTTTTTTGAGGGGGAGGAGTGGGGCTGAGTATCCTGTGACAAGATTTGTGCGGTAGCAGGCTCTGCAGCACTTTGTGTGAGAAGGGTCAGCCCTTGGCAGCCAGGAGAAACCAGCCTGCCTGGAAAAGCTGGGAGGCTGCAGGTGCTAAAATCCTGCTGGAAATCCCAGTGGGATCCCAGCAGGAACCAGTGCTCCCAGCAGGAACCAGTGCTCCCAGCAGGAACCAGTGCTCCCAGCAGGAACCAGTGCTCCCAGCAGGAACCAGTGCTCCCAGAGAGGGCTGCGGGGGAAAGGCTGTGCTGCTGCTCGTGTGAGGGTGCTTGGTAGAAAGTTGCTCATTTTTAAAGGGATTTTAGATGCATTTTTGGGTTTTTTATCATCATTTTTCATGAAATGAAACACAGCTTTTGGGTTTGTTTTTTTTTCTCTCCTACCTCAAACCTTCTCCCTTTCCATCCCCTTTTCCACCCCAAACGAAGAAGGGGGTTTGAGGTCACAGCAAACCCACAAGCTAATTTTTGTCCTAATTTTTTATTTTATTTTGGAGGAAAAACTGTAATTACTCAAGCTGGGAGGAGTAGGAGGGATAAAATTCCACTGCTGGGTTGAAACATTTCCATTCTCTGGCAAGTTGAGATGGAAAAATTTGGTCTCCTTGACCTTGATGCCTGGTAGGTGTCACTTAAATAATGTGACGAGCTGACTCCTCCTTCCTCGAGTCCACCCACCGAGAGCTGTGCCCTGTGCCGAGCATCCCAGGAGGAACAAATCACCGTGCCTGTCGGGAAAATGTGGATATTCAGGCTTTGGAAATTGATTGTCCACCCTGGGTGAACACCCCATGAAACCACAGCGTTGTTCCCAGGCACTTCCCAGCCAGGCAGCCAAAAATGAGGGGTTTGGGATTCTTTGGGAGATTCCAGGGAGAATCCTCCAGCCTTTCTGAGGAGCAGGGAAGCTGCAGAGGCAGCAGGTGCAGGGAGGAGGTTCAGCACCAGGCAGGGCTGTCCCTACACATGGAAAGGGATGTCACCAACTGTGTGACCCCCACCACCCCAGGGAGGGTTCTCTGGATCCCCAATCCTGCAGGTTCCTGTCTCCAGCTGTGCTGTGCCCACCCCAGTGAGGGTTCTCTGGATCCCCACCCTGCAGGTTCCTGTCTCCAGCTGTGCCCACCACCCCAGTGAGGGTTCTCTGGATC
>NC_031791.1:5108182-5109274 GCF_001522545.3 Parus major
TGAGGGTTCTCTGGATCTCCCACCCTGCAGGTTCCTGTCTCCAGCTGTGCCCACCCCAGTGAGGGTTCTCTGGATCTCCCACATCCTGCAGGTTCCTGTCTCCAGCTGTGCCGTGCCCACCACCCCAGTGAGGGTTCTCTGGATCCCCAATCCTGCAGGTTCCTGTCTCCAGCTGTGCCCACCACCCCAGTGAGGGTTCTCTGGATCTCACACCCTGCAGGTTCCTGTCTCCAGCTGTGCTGTGCCCACCACCCCAGTGAGGGTTCTCTGGACCCTCCACCCTGCAGGTTCCTGTCTCCAGCTGTGCCCACCCCAGGGAGGGTTCTCTGGATCCCCAATCCTGCAGGTTCCTGTCTCCAGCCGGGCTGTGCCGGGCTCTGGAGTGCTCTGAAGGTGGCTCAGTGCCCCGATTCCCGTGCCCGCCCACCTCGGCACCGGGAGATGCCGGTTGCCACGGCAACGGGATACAACACATCCCGGCACGGCCCGGGTGAGCCTTGCCAAGCTGGCAGGGTGGGGAGGTCGTTCTCGTCCCGTCCCCTCCTTGCCGAGGAAGCTCGTCACCGGGCAGGGAGGATGCTGGCATCCTCCTCCCTCTGCTCCAGGGCTCACCCAGCGGCTGCATCCTGCCCGTCCCTGCCAGGGGACCCCGCCGAGCTCCCCTGCCCCTCACAGCCTCGGCAGGAGCAGTCTGGCCCCACCACAGCATCTTCAGGGCTCCTGGGGGATCTCTGTCCTGTCTGCCCCGGGGAGACCCCGAAAAGGAATGCGCCCCCAGAGCTGAAGGGCTGCAGGGGAAAAGCTTCTTCATGAGGCTTTGGTGTCCCCTCAGGGCTGAGCCCGGTGCTCATGGCACATGCCAGAGAGTCCCAGACTGTGGCTGCTTCTGGGCTCCTCCTTGGTGCTGTCATTTCCCATGGCAAAAAGCCTGGCTTTGATCCCAGCGCTGCCTGGGACTGATTTTGACTGATCTGTGAAACCTCTGGGGAGGCACAGCCGCCACCACCACCACCCCAGCTGTGGTTCCTGTGCACAGATGATCCCCCCTAGGGAAGGTGTCACCTCCCAGCATCTCCCCAGGCTCGGGGCAGG
>NC_031791.1:5110503-5115051 GCF_001522545.3 Parus major
GGCCAGGGAGAGCCTCACCAAGGGCACAGCACAGACCCAGCCCCAAGCAGGCTGACTGCTGTGGGTTTAAATCCTTTCTCAGCCTGAGTCTGAGTGCTTTAAGAGCTCAGATCATGACTGGCATTCTCTCTAACTCCTTTCCAGTTCCCCTGGGTTGTAATTTTCAGTTTGGGGGATTGCAAGGCTGTGGAAAGCTCTGGATGAGCCCTGCCCAGGGATGGTGTTAGCCCAGGCACACCGGTGCCCCTTCACCCCTGCCTGGGACTGCCTGTCCCGAGGGGACAGTGACAAGTGGGGAATGTCCCTGCTGTGCCCCTTCACCCCTGCCTGGGACTGCCTGTCCCGAGGGGACAGTGACAAATGAGGAATGTCCCTGCTGTGCCCCTTCACCCCTGCCTGGGACTGCCTGTCCCGAGAGGACAGTGACAAGTGGGGAATGTCCCTGCTGTTCCCCTTCACCCCTGCCTGGGACTGCCTGTCCTGAGGGGACAGTGACAATTGGGGAATGTCCCTGCTGTCCCTGCCGAGGGGATGTGTCTCCCCGGCCCAAGGACGGCACAGTGGGCACAGCTCTGCCAGGACCTGCTGAGGACAGAAGTGGGGAGTCCTTAGTGACTGCCACTGTTTGTCTGTGGGCACAGGGGTGCACAGGTGGCCCCCAGCCCAAAGCACTCCTGCAGACAGTGCTGTGACACCAAGGGCAATGCCACCCCGGAGTGCCTGCACACCACAGAGATCACACCTCTCATCCTCTGCCAGACCTGCCCACACACTGCCTACCTGAGGAAAAACGAATTTCTTTGGTGTCCTTCCCTCCTGCGAGGCAGAGGAAGGCTGGGCAGGGCAGGGGGCCTGGCAGAGGGTGTGTGGCAGCAGTCACGGAGCTCCTGCCATGTCCTGGGCCCGGGCAGCGCGGGTTCAGGGCAGCGTCTATTTATAGATCCCTGCGAGCACAGCAATCATTTCCCTGGAGTCGAGAGCAGCAGGAAATGCCAAACGGATGGAGGATGAGCATCTGCTCCCACAGTCCCTGTGCTGAGCCTGGCCACGCTCAGGGCTCCTGCTTTAGCACCTTGCCCTGGGGACACGCCAGCCTGGCAGGGCCACGCGGGGTGGCAGCACCGGGCACCCGGCCTGAGGTGAGGGCTCGTGGCTCCAGCCATCTCCACTGCCCTGCTCCAAACCCCATTCCCCCCTGGGAATGTCCCTCTGCTTCTTTCCTCAGCACAGGGCTGGCCCTACAGCACCCCAGAGGGAGCAGAGACCTGGCAGGGAGCGGGGCACGAACCCCCAGCGGTGCCAGCAGCAGGACTCAGAGGTGCTGCTGGCTCCCAGGGCTGCCAGGCTGTGATGCTTTTGGGATTGCCAAAAACCTGCACCAGCTGTACCCTCCAGAGCCCTTGGCACCGGCCCATCCACACCTCTGTGGTGTGAGAAGCATTCAGGGAATGCTTCTCCTCTCCCTGCCCGTCCCCAGATGCATCCCGCATTTCCAGCAGTCCCCTTCCAGGAGGGCTGCTGCTCCTCCTCTGCAGGTTTTGGTGTCTGTGGGGAGCCTGGCCTGGAGGAGATGCCTGCACAGGCTCATCCCCACCCGTTTCACCGTGCCCAGGAGTTGTGGTGGCTCCCCTGACAGAAGGGATGCTCTTGGCTGCACCTGCATCGCCCTCTGGATGAAGCCCCCACAAGGACAAATTACAGGGTCCCTTCCACAATCCCTGTGCAGGGGGGAGCTGCAGGGATGTCCAAAGCCCTGCTGGGCTGTCCAAAGCGGGGTTCTGCCCGTGGCAGACCCCAGCACGGACCCCACGGAGCCCAGGGGATGCAGGCAGCCCCCACAGAAGCCCAAGGGCCATCTCTGCTGGGGGAGGGCTGCTGGGGGTCTCACTCAGCACCGAGCGTCCTTGGGGGCAGGATGGAGGGGTCACAGCCTGCAGGGAAGGGGGGTCGGGGCAGGCACCGGGGGGTGTCCCCCATCACCAGTGGGGCCAGGAGCGAGGGGCTGGGGCAGCACATCCCCGCTGTGGGGCTGCCCCCAAAGCGGCATCGGCGGCCTGGAGAGGGGAGCGCTGGAGATGCAGAGCCGGCGAGAGGGAGAGCGGAGCCCTCGGCTGCTGCCACTTCACGGCACCGTCTTCATGATACGGCGTTGCCTTGACAACTGCGAAGGGTCTTTTACTGCCTGTCGGCTGCTGAGACGGCAACGGGGGGATGGAGAGGGGGAGAGCATTAACTCCCACTTCCTCCAAGTGCACCCTGTGAGAGGCGTCCAGCGTGGGGGGACACCGGGACATCCCTGTCCCCGGCTGGCTCAGGGCATGGGCTGGCCTGGACAGGGTCAGCACTGGTGAGTAATGCCCAGCAAGGAGTGGGCTCCCCTTCCTCCCCCTCGCTGGATCCCCACCCTGCAGGTTCCTGTCTCCAGCTGTGCTGTGCCCACCCCAGTGATGGTTCTCTGGATCCCCAATCCTGCAGGTTCCTGTGTCCAGCCGTGCCCACCACCCCAGGGAGGGTTCTCTGGATCCCAATCCTGCAGGTTCCTGTCTCCAGCTGTGCTGTGCCCACCCCAGTGAGGGTTCTCTGGATCTCACACCCTGCAGGTTCCTGTCTCCAGTTGTGCCCACCACCCCAGTGAGGGTTCTCTGGATCTCCCACCCTGCAGGTTCCTGTCTCCAGCTGTGCCCACCACCCCAGTCCTGGCCCTGCTCACGGCTTTCCCAGAGCTGGGAATGATCCTGTGCCAGCTCCCTGCAGCCAGCACAGCCTCTTCCCCATCCACAGCACCGTGGATGCCCTGCTGGGCTGGCTCCACACCCAGCACCTCGTGGCACAGAGGAAGGAAAACATTTGGTCCTGCTGGGTCAAAACAGCCAAACACACACGGGGGTTGTCCCTTATTTATGGGCAGTGGGATTGATGGGTGGGGTCCTCGATACTGCAGGCATGGGTGGCACTGCCCATGCCACCCCTCTTGGCCTGAAAGGCTGGGCCAGAGCCTCAGGATGTCCTAAAAGGAACCCAGACTTGCTGCCTGGAATCGCTCCTGAACTCACAGCCGCGGTGTGAGGAGCCTCCAAAGGCTGTGGCCACTCCTGAGCCCTCAGACACGGAGGGGATGGGACAGGGAGCCAGACTGCCTGCAGGAGGACCAGAGGCCGCTGGAGATGTGATCACCTTGCCTGATTTCAGGCAGCTCAGCTGGAACTACGTGTCCCACGGCAGAGGGTCAGTAGCAATAAACAGCTGCTGGTAGAACAGACTCATCTGACCTACTTTGGCCAGCCGTGGGCTCAAGGACACCCCAGAGCCACCCCCTGACGGTGTCTAGACAAGCAGAGCCCGTCTGAACGCTGAAGCCAACTGTGCTGGGCTGCCCCGGGCTGTGGAGGAGGGCAGGACCCACAGAGGGAGGGTCTGGAGCCCAAGCGGGGCTGTGGGACAGGCAGCCCTTGTTGTGCCATGGCCCTGGGCTGAGCTGGGCTGCACAGGCAGACAGAGCTGCAGGGACAGCGGCGAGACACTGCTGCCTGCTCACTGACAGCGCTGGGGACGGGCAAAGTCAGCGCCTGAGGTTTGCTGGAGGGGCTGGAGAGTCCCCCTGGTGTGAGCAGGAGCCACGCTGGCCGTGTTGACAATGTTCGTGTTGCAGGCAGTGGTCCGAGCGCCCCGGGGCTCTCAGCAGCTGCTCTGGGTGAGCTGTCTGGCACCAGAGCATCCCACTCTGGAGCCTCCACAGCCCTCCTGCTCCAGCCCTCCCCTGCTGCACGGGGGCACAAGCACTGCACCCACAGCCTGGTGGCAGCAGGTGACACCAGGAATGGCGGGGTGTCACCTGGAGCAGAGCACAGCGAGGGCAGAGCTCAGGGATCTGCAGCTCCCATCTCTGCTCTGGGACAGGGACAGCACCCAGGGAATGGCTGGAGCTGGGCCAGGCCAGGCTCAGGCTGGATTTAGGGAAAGGTTCTTCCCCCAGAGGTGCTGGCACTGCCCAGGCTCCCCAGGGAATGGGCACGGCCCCGAGGCTGCCAGAGCTGCAGGAGCCTTTGGACAGCGCTCCAGGGATGCCCAGGCTGGGGGTGCTGGGGGTTGGACTGGATGATCCTGGGGGGTCCCTTCCAGCCCAGGATGTTCTGTGGCTCTGTGATTCCACATTGTGATCTCATTCACAGTCTGTGGGATTTACTGACATGCACAGGAATCCCCTGGGATGGCCCGGAGTGACCAGGGACTGCAGGTCTGTAGTCCAGCCCAGCCAACAGTCCTGAGCCTCTTTTTGACCTTTGTGATTTGACCTTTGTGATTTGACCTTTGTGATTTGACCTTTTCTTTGACCTTTTTGACCCAGCTTTAGGGGGGCTGTTTCAGCCCAGGGCAGTGGGACAGACCCACTCATGTTTCAGGAACTTTCCCTGGAGAAAGCTCACGTGGGCAAACAGCTTTTCCAGGAGGATTCCTGCTCTGAACAGCACGGGCACAAGCAGCACTCCTTCTGAAACCATCCCCTGAGCAAAGAGGAGCTTCTGCTCTTCAGGGTCACTGGACTGCACC
>NC_031791.1:5115645-5117189 GCF_001522545.3 Parus major
TGCAGGATCCAGGATGCTCTGTGGATGGAGGCAGATTCCCCTGCCCCAGCTGATCCCTGAGCTTTCCCAGCCAGCTTGCATTCCCTAGTCCTGGCCACATCTGGAACGTGCTGAAATCCAGCTGCAGGCTCCTGGGCACGCTGGATACTGCAAGAACAAGTTGGAATTCATGGAACAGCTCCCACCTTGTCCCACACAGCCCCTGGGTGCAGCAGGGCTCTCTGCAGGCCCGGGTGCTGAGCACAGGGGTTAAAGCTGAGCCACAGCGTGACAAAGCACCGAGCTCCTGGTGGCTCCGTGGGTGCTGGCAGCTCTCCAGCTGTTTGGCCACCTGTGGCAGCTGCTGCTTTCTCCAGAAGCTGCTGCTATTGCTTTTAAATTGATGATGCAATTGGGCCTTATTTAAAGCAACAGCTCTTTCCCTTCCAATTTTGCTCGGTGATGAATATTGGCTCTACTTCTTTCCCTCTCTTCCTCTACCTGTTCACCAGGACTCTGAAATGCCCAGGGATGCGTGTGGAATGACTTTCTACCCATTGTCAGGCACTTACAGTATCCCATAAATAATCCACCACTTGTTTGGTCTAAATGTAATTAAGATCCTCACTCCATGCTTGGCGACACTGACCGGCCGTAGCGCCGGTGATTTATTGGGCTGCATTGTTTGGGGCTTTAATTGCAGGCTGCAGCCTGGCCCTCCCCTGACAGCTTCTCCCAGGAATGATATGTTTACGCTGCAGAGGAGTTTGGGGTGATAACTGTATAAAGAGCTTTGATAACGAAGACCACACTCCTCACACAGAAACCTGTTGAAGGTGTTTCTGTAGGAGGCGGCTTTCTGAGAGCAGGGCAGGGAGTTCCCCAGAGAGAATCGGCTCCTTTCCATGCACAGAATATTTGCAGGCTGCCTGCGATTGTACTGATTATTACGGAAAATTATGTGAGAGCCGCGTTTTCCTTCAAATAATTTAACTCTGTGGATCCTGTGGGTATTTAGTGTGGGCTCTGTGCTGGGCACAGGGTGATCAGTCACGTTAAATCACATGGCTGTGCTGCCAGGGCCGGATTGGAGAGCGCTCCTGTGCATATTCATGAAGGGGAATTAGGAATTCAGCCCTCCTGGGCAGGGGGTGAGCGCAACTTCGGTATTTCTGTTGTGTCAGGGAGCCAGCATGGCACCAATGTTCAGGTGGTGGGCACACCTGAGCTGGCTGCCACTCCCCGTCTGCATCCAGCTCCTGCTCCTTGCTCAGAGCCGTGGCACATCTCTGCATTCCTGCATCCCTCATCCCTGTATCCCTCATCCCTCATCCCTGTATCCCTCCATCCCTGCATCCCTCATCCCTCATCCCTCCATCCCTGAATCCCTCCATCCCTGCATCCCTGCATCCCTGAATCCCTGCATCCCTCATCCCTGCATCCCTCCATCCCTCCATCCCTCCATCCCTCCATCCCTGCATCCCTGCATCCCTGCATCCATCCATTCCTCCATCTCTCCATCCCTGCATCCCTCCATCCCTGCATCCCTGCATCCCTGCATCCCT
>NC_031791.1:5117623-5121923 GCF_001522545.3 Parus major
CTCCATCCCTGCATCCCTGCATCCCTGCATCCCTGCATCCCTCCATCCCTCATCCCTCCATCCCTGCATCCATCCCTCCATCCCTCCATCCCTCCATCCCTCCCTATCCCCACCCAGGCAGCTCAGTTTCCCTGATTGCCGCATCTCCAGGTATTCCTGGGCTGTCCTCAGCTCTCTGCTCTCTCAGCACCTCCTGCCGTCCCCAGGGCTCTCCCGGCTCCACACACACAGGCACAGACGGGTTCCCGTCTCTGCTGGGCTCTTCTCCTCTCTGCGGGGCTGCTGCAAAGCTAGCCAGCCTCTCGCAGCCCTCCCAGATAAACGGGATTAAATCCCTGCCTTATTCCTCCTCCACCTGAGCAAGGGCACGAGGGATAGAAGGGGGGTCCTTATCTTGTTCTTATCTGCGGTGCAGCTGCTCTGGCTGAGGAGGGGAGGTGGCCCCAGCCCCTGCTGCTGTAACTCGTGTCCCTGCAGAGCCTGACAATGGCCCTGCTTGTAGGAACGAGGCCCTCCTTGCCCACAGCGGCTGCTTTCTGGGGGAAGCCCTGAGACACCTGATTGCAGCAGATACCGAGGGAAAACCTCAGCACCCGGCCCCTGTTCTGCTACAGAGCTGCGAACAGATGTGCTGCAAAGCAGCTGAAAAGCACAGCACTCACAGCTCTGGCAGCGCTGTCCCTGCTCTCAAACAGAATCATCAAATCTCAGACTGGCCTGGCTGAGAAAGGTCCTTAAAGCTCATCCAGAGCACCCCTGCCATGGGCAGGGACACCTCCCATGGTCCCAAACCCTGTCACCCTCCAAGGCCTGGACACTTCCAGGGGTCCAGGAGAGCCACAGCTGCTCTGGGCACCCTGTGCCCACCCTCTGAGTAAAGAATAACCACCATTCCTTGTGATTCCAAGCTCCAGAGGAGTTGGTCCGGAGGTTTCTCCAGGTTATGGCCTTTGATCTCCGTCTCTCAGCTGGACCCTCCCACAGCCAGGGCACTGCAAGGGCTGCAGCACCACACCCTCAGCTGCCTCAGCTACCCAGGCCTGGAGTCAGAGCCCTCTGGGGCCAGGAAAGAATCTCTGGATGCAAACAATTCCCAGAGGTTCTGGGCACCGGTGGTGTGCATCTTCTCATGAGAAAAGGAACATTCTGCTCATCAGAGTGTGAGCAGGGCGGGCAGCGCCGGTGCTGCGGGGCCGTTTGGCCCCTCTCAGCTGGAAACGCCTGCAGCACATCCCCAGAGCTCCCAGGTTACTCCAAGGGCTGCCCCTTCATCTGCAGGATGCTTCCATCCAACTGATTTCCAAAGGATGGAAACGTTTTCCTTCCCTTTCCAACCTCTTGGCCTTCACCTGGCCCTTTACCCCGTTTGATTTGGGTTCCTTCAGGGGTGTTTGGCTCTTGGTCAGTGGCAGAGCAGCCGCTCCTGAACCTGTGCCAAAGCCACCGAGCTCACTGTGCAGAGCCCTGAGCAGGATTTTGGGATGAATGTTGTGACCTCCTGGTAAAGCCTGCTCAGATTTCCTGAGGGAGGTGCTGCACAAGGACTGGAACAGAATCATGAAACCATTAAGGTTGGCAAAGGCCTCCGAGCCCGAGCACCAACACAACAGTGATGTGTTCATCCCTGAGCCGTGTCCTCCATCCCACATCCACCTTCTGAACACTTCCAGGGATGCTGAATCCCCTGCCCTGGGCAGCCTGTGCCGCTGCCTGGAGGAGAGAATAAACGAAATGGAGAAGTGTCCCAGCAGGGGAAGGTCTGATCCCTGGAGAGCTCAGCCATGGGTGGGTCCGGAGGGGAGGAGGTGCCCTGGCACAGGGTGGTTTGGGGACAGCAGGCTGTTAGAGCTCTGTCACCTCTCCTCGAGGGTGACACATCCACAGCTGCGCTTTGCAAGGAGATCTGGAGCTCCCAGGCCGGATCCAAGTGCTGGAGCTTGGCATGGGCCCCCTCTGGGAGGGGTGAGCCTCCACCCAGCCCTGAGGCACAGGGCCATGGGCAGAGCTCAGCAGGAACTGCCCCATCATGTTCCAGCAAGAGATGGAGGAGGTCAATCCCCATGACTGAGATGGAAAATGCTCCCTGGGACCTGGATGGATGGTGAGGTCCACAAAGTCCACCAGATTCCCATCCCTGGAACTGTCCAAGGCCAGGTTGGACAGGGCTTGGAGCCACCTGGGATAGCAGAAGGTGTTCCTGCCCATGGCAGGGGGTTTACAATTAGATGATTTTTAAATCTTCCAAACCCAAACCATTCTGGGACTCTGTTCTCGTTCCCTCCCACCGTGGAGCCTTGCATCAGCAGGAGTGAGGGAACACTGAGGGATCTGGGATGTCTCTTCCCTTCTCTGCCTCTCTTTGCCTCTTGGCTCAGAGCAGGGCAGGGGTGCCTGGAACCACACAAGGGCAGGCAGGAGAGGCCAGAGCCACGCTGGGAACCCCAAGGCAGTGGGGCAGAGATGAGACCCCCAGAGATGCCAGAGCAGGGACCTTTGGGGACAGCTCTGGACCCGATGCAACAGCACCCCTGGGACCTCCCTGGGGCCCCATCTGTGCCCTGGGGAGTAACTCTGACTGGGAAACACAGAGAGGGAAGGGCTGAGAGGAGAGCAAAGCCAGGCTGGAGTTCTGACAGCACATCCATCACATCCCCTGCCCCAGCGCCAGGGGGGCTTTTGGTTTGCTTTCAGATGGCTTTTTAAAATCCACTTTTGGCCCTTTGATAAACATCTGTGCATTTGCACATGAACATCTTCGCCCTTCTAGACATTTTCAGACGCTTTGCCATCCCTGGAAATGTTCACAGTGAAGTTCTTGGGGGCCCTGAGCACCCTGGGATAGTGGAAGCTGTCTCTTCCCATGGCAGGGAACCAGATGAGCTTTGAGGTCCCTTCCAACCCAAACCATCCTGGAATTCTGTGATCCCATGACTCCACGATTTGTTATGCACCCACAGGTTTTGTGCTGGCACCCCTGTGTGCCCCCACATTCTAATTTGATGCTGAGGACCTGGGAGGAGAGAGCAGAGGCTTTGGAACTGCGAGCCCCAGCAGCCCAGTTCCTCCTGCCCTTACCTGGGCTCCATCTCTCCCCTCTACCTCCCCAGCACACACATTAAGGGATTACACTGTCATCTTTTCCATCTCTCTGTCAATAGATTTCTCGTTTTTTTTCCTTGCCAGCCGATTTTTTTTCCCTGTCTCGAGCTCTTTCTCTTCATTAATACACCCAGAAGGGAAGAGCAGCTGCCTGCATTGTCTGGCTATGAAAATTTCTTGCGCTGCTGGATTTGTAAAACAACTGATTAAAGACAATGCAATTAATTATTCCTTGATGAAATAGTGGAAATTATCCTGAAAAATGAAGAAATTTAGCAGTGGAACATTAAATCCCCATAATTATGTCATTTCTACAAAGGGGGCAGGGAGGTGAAGTGTAAAAATAAAATCCAGCCGCAGTCTTTGTGCCGGCGCCTTGCCGGGGATGTGGTGCCCTCCACGGGCTCCTGCCTTGGATGTTTGCCTCGGGACACCCCCAGATCCCCCCGGAGACCCCCTGGCACAGGCAGGGAGCACGGGCTGAGGGTGGAGCCCCTGCGTGCCAGGCCAGGCTGTCTCCTGTGTGCTGGGCTGGGTGTGAGCATCCAGCTGTGCTCACGGCATCCAGCTGTGCTCGCGGCATCCAGCTGTGCTCACGGCATCCTCTGTCCCGAGGGAAGTGCCCACGCCCTGGCACTGGCACTGCTCCTGCTGGGACAGCCTGGAAAGTCTGAGATCCCTTGGAGAAAGCCCAGCTTTCCTCTCCCTCAGCCCTGCCCCTCACAGGAGCTGCTCCCCCACACCATGTCCTGCCCAGCAGCACCCTGTTCATCCATGGGAACACCCCCTGGGATCCCGGGAGGTGGCTCCTGTGTCCCTGCTGTGCCCCAGGCCCTGGGGTGTCACCCAGCCTGGCTCCTGGAGCTGTCCCCTCTGCGCCCCCAGCACCATCACCACGGAATTATGAAGTCATTGTGGCTGGGAGAGAAGGTCGGCATCACCAAGTCCAACGTTCCACCAAATCCCCCCGTGCTGATCCATGTCCTGAGGTGACACATCTGCTCGTGTCCTGAGCATTTCCAGGTCCACCCACCCATCCCCTGCAGCCTCCTCTGCCCCAGGTGTTCCTCTGGCTCTTGCCGCACAGTGCTCCATGGGCCATTCGCCTTCTCACCACTAATTCCCAACTCATCCTTCCCTCTAAACTCTGGATTTTCCATCCAGCGGCTCTCCCTGTCCTGCTTGCCTCCTCTGTGCTTCC